>NW_007529415.1:0-216 GCF_000475195.1 Diaphorina citri
GGTACAAAGGTATTCTTTAACCATGATCGAATAAACTACGGGCTAAAAAATTCCCGGAGGGACGGGCCCTGCTTGTTCGATATCTCTAACTGTTTTGTGAAAACCGCCAAAAAGCGGTTAATTCCGCCTGCGGGCGGCGCCCGGTGCAACTTTTGCCGATTTTCAGATTTTTCCCTTTACTTACTCATCAAGACCTACCATCCTGCCAAATTTCAA
>NW_007529416.1:0-216 GCF_000475195.1 Diaphorina citri
GTGTCACTTCTTGGCATAGATTTGACGCATTTCCTCGCTGTTTTGCCAAGGATCTCTCTAATCTTTGGCACGAGGACCACCAATTAATTAAATTGAATTAGTGTGCTGAGAAAATGGGTCTTTATTACGACCTTGGCTACACCAGTGGATCGTTGATGTTAAGCTACACTGAGCGTGGCTTGTATCTGAACGGTAAACCGTCCGATAACGTGATTG
>NW_007529417.1:0-216 GCF_000475195.1 Diaphorina citri
AACGGCTGGCTTTCTCCTATCCTGTCCTTCTTCTGTTTTCGCTTTCGGGACGATAAGCACTTTGGCAGTTACAATTTCTTCTATCAAACCTCTTAAAAAAAGAGGACCTTGTAAGTCGAGGCAACGTCCCTGTTCATATCATAAGCTACTCACTGTTCTGTCTTATGAAGTAGAAACGTCCACTTTGTTCTGACCAAATTACTGATATAGGGAGAA
>NW_007529418.1:0-216 GCF_000475195.1 Diaphorina citri
GTGTTGGTGTTGGTTGTAAATACGTTCTTATTGCAGTTTTTTAAACTACTTGGTGATGGTTTATTTCCTTTTTTTTTTTATTAACATTTTGTGTTTGTTTTTTCTTTGCTATTTTTGCAATTTGTGCTCTACCGTCTTGGGGGCGAACTCAAAGCAATGTGTTGTCTTGAAAGTTGGCTCTTTCAAGGTGGGGAGTATGTTAACGCCATACCTAAT
>NW_007529419.1:0-216 GCF_000475195.1 Diaphorina citri
AGTTCTCGCATTCTGATTGGTTCTTTCATTTTGGGTCGATGACTCCTTGCTGCCATATTCAAATGGATAAGGTATAAAAACAAAACTCAAAATGTTCTTCGAGAGTGGAACATTTCTCTCCCGCAGTCTCTGCACTCTGTGTATTTCTTATGATATTTTAGCAATCAAAAATTGATCATATCTCAGGATTGGTTTAGATTTTTGCAAAATCCTCTC
>NW_007529420.1:0-216 GCF_000475195.1 Diaphorina citri
ATATAATCCTTGACTGATTTTTAGGAAGTGATACCACTTTGAAGTTTTTGATTGAGTAGGTGTCAAAACCGTCACGTGCTCATATAACAAGCATGATAAGTCCCTTATCTTATGACTAGATCACGATCTCAACGTAAACATGTCGCATGATTTCAGCTTTGATGAAGAATCTTTATTGAAGATGTATCAATGATTTTGTCATTTACATCCTTATGA
>NW_007529421.1:0-216 GCF_000475195.1 Diaphorina citri
TTCAAGGTGATATTTTTGGCAACTCTTTTGGCTTTGAAAGTTGGCTCATAGGTATTCGAGAACGTGTTAAAACCGAAGAGACTCACCCTTTTACCAAGTATTACTGTTTTGGATTAGCTCCCTGCTAGGAGCCCAGTCCATTGTTTCCCAAAATAAGGTCACCCAAAAATAAAAGACCAATTGTTTTCCAAATATTACCTACTTCATATTGAAAAG
>NW_007529422.1:0-216 GCF_000475195.1 Diaphorina citri
TACATCTCCCTTGTCCGATGTTTTCTTGCTGTTCAGTCGTTCAATCGAGTACAAACTGTATGCTTTACCATCAATAGATGTCAAGTTTTCCGCAATCTCTTTGAGATCAAAATCATCGTCTATGTCTTGGATAGTTACAGGGTGTGGACTCATTGGAGAAAAAGTTGTGGTGGAAAATGACGTACAAGAAAAATTCACTGAGTATAATGGTCACGG
>NW_007529423.1:0-216 GCF_000475195.1 Diaphorina citri
AACAAAAGATTTACCTTTGGTTCATTTTGAACCTTTGAAACAGAACAATAGATTGTCAGGGGTTTACCATCTTGACTTTCCACGCATATGAATAATTGAATATGCGTATTGATATGCGTGGCAACTGTATTGGGGGATCGAAACAAAAGATTTACCTTTGGTTCATTTTGAACCTTTGAAACAGAACAATAGATTGTCAGGGGTTTACCATCTTGA
>NW_007529424.1:0-216 GCF_000475195.1 Diaphorina citri
GACAGGGTTAACTCTTGAGATTGGTTTTACTTTACTTTGACCCTTGACTTTGGAGAGCTTTGTTTGACTTTGGGAGAGCTTTTGTGTTGAAGTTAAGAAATCCTCACACCTCTCTGAAGAAAGTCGGCTGTCCGTTTTATTGTGGATTGGTAATAAATTCGAGTGGAAGGAAAAGGGTTTCTATTTTCCATAAATTTCTGGTGGATGTGCTACATC
>NW_007529425.1:0-216 GCF_000475195.1 Diaphorina citri
CAACATCATCTGCGTTGACTGGAGTAACCTGGCATCGAATAAGCTATATCCGCTTGCTCGCTGGACCATCAAATACATTGGTCAGCACTTGGCTGATATGCTGACCACCATAGAACGGACCACGGGGTATGATTGGTACATGTTCCATCTTGTGGGGCATAGCCTGGGCGCTCATGTGTGTGGTATAGCAGGCGAGAATATTGCTCACGGCAAAAT
>NW_007529426.1:0-216 GCF_000475195.1 Diaphorina citri
TAGCTCGTCTGCTTTGGAAGCGCTAGGCCGCGGGGTCGATTCCCGCCCCGGGTCGATTTTATCCTGAACGGATAATGTACGTTCTCGGAACGGCTGGCTTTCTCCTATCCTATCCTGTCTTCCTTCTCTCTAGACTCTAAAAAAAAGACTTGTTTGCCGGGTTTCCTCTGATACGAGTACAAGAGGAGACAATAATTTGCTTGCTAGAGGTTGAAC
>NW_007529427.1:0-216 GCF_000475195.1 Diaphorina citri
GTTACATACTTACTGAAAAGTTTCGCCTGCGGCCCTGAAGATTACACCTTTGACAAGTCTGCTTCTCTTACTATTGTAAACCAAAATCTTCCAAAAAAGTCGCCTGCGGCGCCAAATTTTGTGTTTTTGATAACTAAGTTTTAATATTAGAGACCAAAATTTTCGTCTGTGGGCATAAAAATTTCAATTTCGTTAATTCTGGTTTCTATAAATTGT
>NW_007529428.1:0-216 GCF_000475195.1 Diaphorina citri
TCAAAGCGCGGGGCCCCCAAAAGCGCGGGGCCCGTGGCAGTCTGCCATTCTGCCTTATGGGTAATCCGGCCCTGAACCACAACCTGAGCCACCTGGCCTGAAAATTAAAGTCCGCAGACTCCTTTTGAATTATCGTAGGTAGGTAGGTACCTATCCATCTGAATTACCGTACCTGCCCATCTGCCTTACCGTACCTTCTAATCTGAATTATCGTAC
>NW_007529429.1:0-216 GCF_000475195.1 Diaphorina citri
CTCGCGTTATTCTTTACATACTATTTTGTTTACATTTACACAATCACCCTGTATAACAAATTCATTTTAAAATATGTACATATATCTCTTACTTCTTATTTCTAAATAAGTCTACCTCTGTCTAGAGATATCTGGACTTTGAGATCTCGAGATAGAAATCTGTCAAGTAAATAGAAAATTGATCACATAAAGGGTTATTAGAAGAGAGGAGCAAGG
>NW_007529430.1:0-216 GCF_000475195.1 Diaphorina citri
ACAGACACACACACGGACCAATGGCTGAAACTTTGGATTTAGGCTCTAGGGACCTCAAAACGTGGTTTGGCACTAAAATCTGACCATCGAAAATTTGACCCGATTACATTACTTTCCTTCCTATAGGATAAGGAAAGTAAAAAAAGTGACAGCTCTCAGATTCAAACCCTAATCCATCTGACACCTCAGCCGCTAAGTATTAATAGGCATTTATTT
>NW_007529431.1:0-216 GCF_000475195.1 Diaphorina citri
ACGATTGCCTTCACTGTTCTTCGAATGATGATGTCCATGCCTTCTAGTAGAGAATTAGGTATATTCGACAATTGAGCAATTTGTAGCGGGTAGATTAGAGTTGGAGATAAGTTCTGGTTGATAACATTCAACTTCTGGTCTGGTTTTAATAGTGGACTTGTAATCAACTTCTGACAGTTCTTGGTGAATACTTCAAGCACATCATGATCGAACTTT
>NW_007529432.1:0-216 GCF_000475195.1 Diaphorina citri
CAAACAAAACAAAAATATGTTACCAGAGATACAAACTTTCAAAATCAAAGACGCAATAACCACATGTGAAGCGAAATGCAAAAGTATATGAATAGGTCATTGGCATGTACCTAAGCATGTTTATTAGCAGCGTAAAAACAAGGGGCATTCATCCGACTATGGGGAATTACGATCAATCTTCTGGTTGCAGAATTGGACCCAAACAACATATCATAT
>NW_007529433.1:0-216 GCF_000475195.1 Diaphorina citri
GATCTAATAAAGTTTGCTGACGCTCCACAATCGATGATACTGTTGAGCTTTTGATTGTTAATGTAAGAGGGTATACAGATAAGATCCATTATTGAATCACAAGAATTGGTAATGTTATTTGTTTGTTTGTCTGAGAATGTGTTTATGATATTGGTTTGTGCTTTTGAAGAGTGTGGTTTGTCCTCTTGTTGTCTGCTTGAGTGTGGTTCTTCTTTT
>NW_007529434.1:0-216 GCF_000475195.1 Diaphorina citri
CTTCTTATCTGTAACCAGTTTGGTGATCTCGTTCTTACCAGCCGCCAATTCCTCCTCATTGTACACGAACTCTCGCACAATGAATCTGGACAACACAGGGAAAGTCAGATTAATAAAAGGATGAGGACTTTGAATTGATAACTTTTAAATCAATTGGCCCAGTGAAAGTGGCTCAAAAGTGTAAAGATTTGACCCTTACACCCGAACTTACAAAAA
>NW_007529435.1:0-216 GCF_000475195.1 Diaphorina citri
AAAGTATAAAGTAATGAAGAGCAAGGACGGAGGGGGGACACCATTTGAGACCAGAAAAGTTAAAAGCACCAGAAGAGGGTTAGAAAACAAAGCTGTTTCACAATTATAATTAAATATTAATCTCTCTCCTCGAGTACCTACCTACCTACCTTTTTTTACAACTCGTTTGTTTTAATTCGAATAGGTCAGACGGTCCTCAATGTAGGACCCCTATGG
>NW_007529436.1:0-216 GCF_000475195.1 Diaphorina citri
CTGCCATAATCAGCTCGTTCGTAATATTGTCAATACCGGGTGCCTTATTCTTCTTCAAGTCTTTGATCACCTCTTCGATTTCTTCTTCAAGTACGTAGATGTCTTCTTTGCTTATCCCTTCTTCAAAATTCACTGTCACTTCTATTTCTGTTTTTTCTGGGTCACTGTAAAGTTCTTCGTAGAATTTGGTAGCTTCTTCAACAATTTCCTCGCGGT
>NW_007529437.1:0-216 GCF_000475195.1 Diaphorina citri
AAAAAAAAACACTCCGGCCTGAAAAATACAATAAATGACATGGTGATTTCATTCCTTCTGGAACACCCTGTATAAAAAGAGCTTTTAGAACAGCATAAGCTTGAAGGTTACCAAAAAAAGAAAAGAGGATTAGGTACCTATTGCTCGTAAATACGTGAGTCTGTTAGTATTGAAAAATACCACCTTGTTAGCTCCCCCTCCTTCCGCCATATTGCT
>NW_007529438.1:0-216 GCF_000475195.1 Diaphorina citri
AAAGACAACTCCGATAGAGAAATCGTTGACGAACTTCTGAATCGTGACATGAAGCCAGACGATGTTGTGCATCACCTGCAGAAACTACTCAAAGATGTCGAAAAAATCGACACAAAGACAACTGATGCAAAATTCGATAAACTTGATGGAAATCCTGATGAGGTCATAGCGGACATCAAAACTGACGCAAAAGCCAACAGAGTTGATGGAAATCTT
>NW_007529439.1:0-216 GCF_000475195.1 Diaphorina citri
AACCCAGGACTTTACGGACAGCGCGTACACCCCGCACCACAGGCGAGAGAATATCCTCGCCCTGTGTCACAGGATACGGAACCATCTACAGGACTTGATACGAGTAGCGTCCAACCCTGTAAGTATACTTGAGTAGCGTCCAACCCTGTACGTATACTTGAGTAGCATCCAACCCTGTACGTATACTTGAGTAGCATCCAACCCTGTACGTATACT
>NW_007529440.1:0-216 GCF_000475195.1 Diaphorina citri
GGTTTATCGGAATCGAAGGACTCCAAGACATAGTTCTTCAACAACCGACCACCAAAGATCTTGACAAGCGATCCCTCTGGCCAGGCACTGTCCGACTCAACCAGATGACTAAACTCTGACGGGACCACAACATGGAACGATGAATAGGAAGAGTGTTTGGTCTTCATCTTACTGCATTTTACGGAAGCCAATCCATCAGTACTGGACAGGAGATCC
>NW_007529441.1:0-216 GCF_000475195.1 Diaphorina citri
CTATCAGGATGTGGAGAGTCCAGTGTGGACAGTGATTCGAGTAATTGTTTCCTATCAGGATGTGGAGAGTCCAGTGTGGATGGTGATTTACTGATATTTTATGTTGATTCCGGATGTACAGACCACATAGTGAAGGAGGAATCAATGTTCTATTCATACTGCAAATTGAAGGATCCAATTAAGATATGTGTTGCTAAAGATGGAGAATCAATGGAA
>NW_007529442.1:0-216 GCF_000475195.1 Diaphorina citri
ATGCATAAGACCTTCACCCCTTGTTACAATACCAAATCCTCTGAGCATCTTACAGATATCAGAAATTCGGTCATCAGCGAAGAAGACCAACAATATGATATGAGAGCAACAGACAATGTAGACAGAGTCCAGAGTTCCAGACAGACACAAACAATGTGACAATCTAATACCTTCGTCTGAACAGCGAACAAAATACCAAAATCACACACAATCTTC
>NW_007529443.1:0-216 GCF_000475195.1 Diaphorina citri
TTTATAATAGAATAAAACTTGTTTTAAACAATATTTGCTACTTAAAAAACATCAAAAGAACTCAATAAATGCTAATTTTTAGATTAATTATTCGTACTATGATATAGAAAACTTTCGGAAAAATTAAGAACAAACACATTTGGTTGTGAAAATTAAGAGAAAAATATTTATTTTGCCTGTTTATAGCCAGGAAGCAATCAGTAACAAACAAGCATA
>NW_007529444.1:0-216 GCF_000475195.1 Diaphorina citri
GATACAATGGAGGTATACAACTCTTCCGGGTCTTGTATGGACATTAAATTGTCCCATTCAAATTCACTTATTTCTTTATTAACTTTTTTCTCATGTATGATTTCTACCTGTCTATTTTCATTCATTTTCGTTTTTTCGTTCTGGTTGCTTCCATTTTGATAAATTTGGATGGCCACAAAGTAATGGTCGGAAACTTTCTCCTGAATCACAGACGAT
>NW_007529445.1:0-216 GCF_000475195.1 Diaphorina citri
ATAATAATAAAATTGTAGGTAACTGATATCTATACAATAAATTTCGAGTAATAGGTACATAGGTAGGTAAGTATATTATTATTCGGTTGATTTCGATATCCTCTTGGCTAAACTTTCTAAATTTTTTAACTTCTCCCTTCTTGTTATCCAATGGTTTACATCTTATCTGAGAAATCGCCAACAGTTTGTCTTCAATGGCGATGATACTTCTAGCCC
>NW_007529446.1:0-216 GCF_000475195.1 Diaphorina citri
TGACATGAAGTTCAAACTCTGTGTTGACATGCACTTGCTGACCGCTCGCTTCCGATGTTGGGCTAGCTTGTGTTCGGGTACTGGCAGATAGGAGAGGGTGCCTTGATATGTACGAAGTCCTGAGGATAGAAACAGAATAGTTCAAACTTTGTGTTGACATGAAGTTCAAACTTTGTGTTGACATGAAGTTCAAACTTTGTGTTGACATGAAGTTCA
>NW_007529447.1:0-216 GCF_000475195.1 Diaphorina citri
CCCTCCCTTCATATCTTACTTTCTTCCCTCTCCCTCTAGCTGTTACATTCTCCCCTCTCTTTTTCTCCCTCTTCCCTCGCTTCATACCTTACTTTCTTCCCTCTCCCTCTAGCTGTTACATTCTCCCCTCTCTTTTTTTCCCTCTTCCCTCCCTTCATATCTTACTTTCTCCCCTCTCCCTCTAGCTGTTACATTCTCCCCTCTCTTTTTCTCCCT
>NW_007529448.1:0-216 GCF_000475195.1 Diaphorina citri
ATGGATTAAGTAGAAAAGTCTTATTAAGACTTTACAAATGTTATGTTCGGCCCATCATTGAATACGGAGCACCTATTTATGGATCTGCCAGTGATAAACAACTATCTAGACTTGAACCCATCCAAAATATGGCACTACGAATATCTACTGGAGCCTTTAAATCTAGCCGAATAGAAAATCTTCAAGCCGATGCAGGTGAGCCTCCATTAAATTTTA
>NW_007529449.1:0-216 GCF_000475195.1 Diaphorina citri
AAAAAAAAAGTTGGCACAGATCAGCAAGTAATTTTCCGACCCATTATAAACGTGCGACATTGGCGCACGTTATTCTCACTTAAGTACCTACTTAGTTACCACATCCCCCGACAGTTTGCACAATCTTCCTCTCGTAAGAAGAAGAAGGAAGAGAAGAAGAAGAAGAAGAAGAAGAAGAAGAAGAAGAAGAAGAAGAAGAAGAAGAAGAAGAAGAAG
>NW_007529450.1:0-216 GCF_000475195.1 Diaphorina citri
TAAGAATGAAAAATGTTGAGTTAAGATATACAGAACTCAAACACCTATCTAATTAATAAAGAGAAAATAAATTAAAAATTAAATAAATGATTGCAGAATTTTCTATGTAACAAAATCAATAAATTATAATGCCTTTTTATAGGTATCAAAACAAAAGTCAGCTGATTTTTTGTTTTCCAAGCAAAAATCAGCTGATTATAAAATAAAAGCCGAAGA
>NW_007529451.1:0-216 GCF_000475195.1 Diaphorina citri
GAGAGAGAGAGAGAAAGAGAGAGATTGCCTTGTTTACTTGGTATTATCATTATCACCTTCCTCCTCTTCCTCTTTCTCCCATTTTTGCTTTAGTGGCGAATACAACGAACATAAGGTACATTACATAATAATAGTGCTTAGTGCTTATTTATACTGCTCGCATAGGACTGAAAAGTCCTTTCACTCCAGCAGTAGGCTACTACTATTATTGTGGTC
>NW_007529452.1:0-216 GCF_000475195.1 Diaphorina citri
AACCTGATAGAGAGTGGCTGGCCTTACCGTTTTCGACACCTTGTCCCAGGTCTTCTTGAGGCGGAACACACTCGAGTTGTTCATGGCGGAAATGATCGTCAGGACGCCATTGAAGTTGTTCAAAAATCTCAAGATATTCGCCACCGCTATCCACTTCTCTATGACGTGTACCCGTTGCGACATATTGGACCGGTTGAGAATCTCGTTGGCGACTAG
>NW_007529453.1:0-216 GCF_000475195.1 Diaphorina citri
GACCACTCAGCCACAGAGGATGCAAAGTCTCCAACACCATTAGTTCCACTAAATCACCCTCCACTACCTCTGTTGGACATTGGTTATATTTGCAGAGTCACCTCCACCTCCATCTTCCATTACACTCGCCCTCCATTTTTTATGGAACAGGAAAGAATAATTCATTAAAGTTTATGCATGGAAAATAATACCTTCGATCCCCTCTTTAGTGCACAA
>NW_007529454.1:0-216 GCF_000475195.1 Diaphorina citri
TTGTAATGAAGACACGAAATCAGCAATGTTCTGATGGTCTTTCTGAAATACATTGAGAAAATAATGTTGAGAGACAACTACGTTTTTCTTCGGAATCAACAGCTTTTTGAAGCAGGAAATAAGGTCAACCAGATTCAACTTATTTACAGGTTTCTCAGGACCTAGGAATGCAGCTAGGTTATTGTAATGTAGGGACCCTATGGACACACAGAGCAG
>NW_007529455.1:0-216 GCF_000475195.1 Diaphorina citri
ATCCCAAAGATAAAGTATGATCGTAGATCAGAAATGCAGGTAAGAGAAATTGATAGTTTTCTCACCAACAAAGTTCGTACATATGACTCATTAGAACATATAAATCTCACTGTCTACGTTGCTGCAATGACTGTTTGTTCTTTACTAAAACTACCACTACCAGACGAACAACAATGTAACAATCGTTACGATGATGAAAATCCTCCTTGGAAAGTG
>NW_007529456.1:0-216 GCF_000475195.1 Diaphorina citri
TTTTATAATGGATAATTCTGAGGTGCAGGCAGTGATTATTTTTTTCTTTTTTTGAGGGCAAACCAGGAGTGGAAAAAAATCCGGTGTCAAAATTTGAATCTAATGGGGTTTTTATTTTGATTCCCAATTTGTTCTTAAAACAAGCTGGGTCCGTCCCCCCGGGAATTATTTAGCCCGTAGTTTATTCGATCAGTACCTATGTACCTACCTAATTTG
>NW_007529457.1:0-216 GCF_000475195.1 Diaphorina citri
GTTATTCCACATATGTTCACTGGTTGTTTCATTTACATTATTCACGGTATTTACAGTTTCTACAAAATTTACAGTATTGATAGTATTTACATTTTCAAGTTCTTCAGAAAAGATTTTTGCGAAGTTCTGTTTGGTGCCAGGTATTTTTATTCTTTCTAAGTTCCATTTCTTACTTGTTGTTTTCTTTCTCAGAGACTTCAGTTTTATCTTTATTCT
>NW_007529458.1:0-216 GCF_000475195.1 Diaphorina citri
ACCATTTTGCTTCTGTTATTGAATCAGATAGTTTGACCGGTTCGAGACACGAACTTGCACCCATTCGGTGCGGAGGCGAACCACACTGCCACTCACTACCAGTTTGGTTGCCAGTACCAGACATACAGACAACATATGTAGTTGTACACCCCACTCAACATCTGCAAAACCTCTTGCTCAAACCATCTCCAGGTCATCAGAAAAAAAAAGAAAAAT
>NW_007529459.1:0-216 GCF_000475195.1 Diaphorina citri
ATCGCTACCACTAGGCAGGGAGTAGCATTGTTACATTCCATGGGTAAGTAAAAGTACTTACTAGTAGTTCTGTGAACTATAGACCTCACCCCAGACTCTTTTGCCAAGCTGAAATTTTAACAAAACTCTCAGTTCTGGGACCCAAAATTTCATGGGGTGACTTGCCTAAACTCATGTACCGAATTTCATCAAAATCGAACCAGACAATCTCGAGTT
>NW_007529460.1:0-216 GCF_000475195.1 Diaphorina citri
AATTATTATGAACGATAACTCTTGAACGGTTTATCCGATTTTAATAAAAACTCGTAGATAAATAATAAATGGAATATGTACAACAGATGGAGGGACTTTACTGATTAATTTTTGCACACCAAGGGTTGAGATTGAGGTGCACTCAATTTTCAAGTGAAGAACTGAGGGCGAGAACGAGTTAAAATTTCGTATTAGCTGGAAAATAGCTAGGATTTT
>NW_007529461.1:0-216 GCF_000475195.1 Diaphorina citri
TAAGCTATTTCTTAAGTAGGTCTTCCTCTTTAACTGCACTCATTCCCAATCTTCTTTGAGATCGGCGTTACCATCGTTTATCCTAAACCTCCATACCTTTCTATCTAGTACTTACATTCTCCCTCCTCCAACCCTTTCCTCTTAAGTCTTCCTCAACCGTATTTCTTCAGGAAGTAATTATTACTTGAGACAACAAGTTAGACAAAGCTCTAGTTT
>NW_007529462.1:0-216 GCF_000475195.1 Diaphorina citri
TACAATACAAAATTGTACAACTAAAACTACACAATTGCTAATGAACCTAGAAAAATCTAAATCAATCTATGGATAAGACAACAGTATGGGTATGACATTAAAGGTAGGTATACAACATATTTATCCAACATTATACACATAAATATTTACCCCAAATTCTACCAATCTACACATTCATTAGACACAAATATCTACCTTGATACTCTCGAATATGTT
>NW_007529463.1:0-216 GCF_000475195.1 Diaphorina citri
TAGAAACTTGGGCTTCGGCACTAGAAAGCCAAAGATATTATTTCATCACAAAATCAAGAAAACCAAAACGGAAATGCGTTAAGTTATTTAGTCCAGGGGTTAATGATTTAAATTTTAATTATTTAGGCAAATAGGTCGCGCGAGAGATATTTCGTCACAAAGTCACGAGTCGAAATTAAATTGTTTAGGTACCTACTAGGTAGAAAGAAATTATTT
>NW_007529464.1:0-216 GCF_000475195.1 Diaphorina citri
AGATTTTTTACTTAACTTGAGATCTCTGTTGTTGCTGTTTTTATTATTGTTGTTTTTGTTCTTTTTTGTTTGTTTGTTCTCCCTTTATTCCTTTAAGTCTCCCATCCATTTATTGGCCTTGCTTAACATAGGTGACGTTAAAACCGGTTTTAAAATAACGACTCAAGTGTTATCTAAAACTTTCTCGCTTTAAGTTCATAGGTCATCGCGACAAAT
>NW_007529465.1:0-216 GCF_000475195.1 Diaphorina citri
AAATCAACCCTTGAGGAAAACCTTTTCCTTTTTGTAAGTTTCGGTGCTTGATTGAATTTCAAGTTTGTCTGCCAAGAAGAAGAGAAATTGAATTAGGCTTTCGCCTGTTTTTTTTTTTTTCCTTTGAGACGTTTTAACAAACAGTAAGTCAAGCCGCCTTTTATTTTTCAATCGTTAGAAAGAAGATGCTAAAAATTTACCCTTTCTCAAACTCCG
>NW_007529466.1:0-216 GCF_000475195.1 Diaphorina citri
ATACAGGAAGTACCATTGGTACCAAAAGTTGTAAGTGAGCAAAGCTGGCTAGGCTAACCTACAAACTTGCATCTTTTCTACTCGATTTTAAGACAGAGAGAAAATCGGCGTCGAACGTAGATTTCGACAGCCTTTTTATTAGTACGTTAGCTTTACAGTTTGAGCTTTCGAATTACAGGAAAAGCTTTCTAATTTCAGATGAAATAGGATAAAAAA
>NW_007529467.1:0-216 GCF_000475195.1 Diaphorina citri
ATAAATAGCTCGAAGATATCAGATATTTTTCTACATCATCAACTCTTTCTTCTTCCTCTCGTTTTTCTTCTTCTTCCTCCTTCGCCTTCTTCTTCATCTTCTTCTTCCTCCTCTTGTTCTTCACTTCTTCAGTGTGTATTTTTTTATCAAAGAAAAAATCTCGGGTTGTTTCATGTTGGGTTTCAGAAGTTGTTGCGGTTTCCACTCCCTTTCCTC
>NW_007529468.1:0-216 GCF_000475195.1 Diaphorina citri
ACATTATCAGCCAATCTCTTGTACCTCTAGCTACTAAAAAAGTGTAGAAAATTTCGAAATTTATTTTCTCTTTGAAGGCAATAAAATCAGGAAAAAAAAAATCATGATCCAAAACAAGTTAAATATCGGGGAACATGTATCAAAAAATCTAAAACAGCAAAAAGTAAACAGCTAAGTAGAATACGCCATGTTCAAAAATACATCTTGTGAAGGAAT
>NW_007529469.1:0-216 GCF_000475195.1 Diaphorina citri
ATTTGTTTTGAGCTTTTCTCTATAACTTGTAGGTCTACTCTTCTAAGCTACTGCATTTAAACTTTACTTTGAACTTAAACTGTGAAAGCCAAGAAAGGTCAGAAAAAAATCTTTTGGGTCCAAAGGACAGTGTACTCATGTAAAAGGCTTATGTCATACTCACCTACTGAACCCAAGTTCTTTCTTATAGCACCACAACACAGATGGTCTCGCTGA
>NW_007529470.1:0-216 GCF_000475195.1 Diaphorina citri
AGAGGAGAGAAAGATGGGAATAAAGAAGGAAGAAGATCGGAGAGAGGAATTAAGAAGGAAGATGGGAGAGAGAGAGAGGAATAAAGAAGGAGAGAGGTCAAAGGGGGAAACGTAACAAGAGAATTGAGATAGGGACATGTAAGGAGAGAGAGAGAGAGAGAGAGAGAGAGAGAGAGAGAGAGAGAGAGAGAGAGAGAGAGAGAGAGAGAGAGAGAG
>NW_007529471.1:0-216 GCF_000475195.1 Diaphorina citri
AATAACAACTTACCACTTGTCTTGGCGTAAACTTGGAGATCGTTTCTCGACCAAGCGTTGTCTTGATCTTGGTCACCGATGTATTCTTCTGATTGTCCAGAGTAACAGATATACCTTGCATGCTAGGGTCATACTGGATCTTGTTCTCATTGGCAGATTTTCCAGACTCATCAATGTTTCCATGTTTAGAGAGCAGAGCTATTTTAGCACTTGTCT
>NW_007529472.1:0-216 GCF_000475195.1 Diaphorina citri
AAGTTCGGGGGTCATCCAGGGTACAGGTTGATGTTTAGCGATGAATGTCCTAAATGGAGCATGCTTGTCAAATAGCGAGGTAACAATGTTGTTAAATGTGAGAACCTTGGAGTCGATATCAGGGGCGGAATAGACGAGGTTCCAGTCGGCAGATCTAGCATCATCAAGGAAGAGATTTGCTTCGAAGTTTTTGAAGTTGCGGCATGTGATTAGTTT
>NW_007529473.1:0-216 GCF_000475195.1 Diaphorina citri
GACTAGATCCTCTTCGTCAATATTATTGGTCATCATGTGACGAGCAAAACTCATAGTGTTGTCAGAAGTGTTTGATGCTGCGATTTGTCTCACAATGTTCCTGCTGTATCCTCGGATCACCTCTTGGAGCTCATTTTCAGCTTTGTTCATTCCGATTAGCTTGCACACATTGTTAAACATCAGGAAAGGATTAGTAAGCCTTTTTTGGACAGACTG
>NW_007529474.1:0-216 GCF_000475195.1 Diaphorina citri
ACTTTACCTATATTTCTTCAGTCTTCATTGCAAACAAAACAAACATCTGGGCTTCGTTCCTGAAATCAACTTTTCAATTTGCATTTCGTAATGTTTTGACGAGGACATTTGTAAAGGCTTTGCTTAAACAAATCAATGCTTCTTTCCCAATCATGATATTCAGCAAAGTGCGAAATGCCAAACAACCCCGACCCAAAATTGTGACGCCGAAAAATA
>NW_007529475.1:0-216 GCF_000475195.1 Diaphorina citri
GTGCTGAAATTGTCGGTACTTGGTGCCAACCGGGGCTAACAGAACTAGCCAGGTCGGCTAAGACATAGGCTTGATCAACACTATCATGGATATTACTAGCAATTCTGCCATCAGTATCATCAATAGCATCAGTATCAGCATTCACGGCATAGGCTTGTTCATCACTATCAAGAGTATCATTATCAACATCAGTTAGAGCTTCATCGTCATCACTCT
>NW_007529476.1:0-216 GCF_000475195.1 Diaphorina citri
CCTAGGTTCCAAGTCTTATCAACTGCACTACTGCGGAAATCCTCCCTTATTACTGAGGCGGAAATCGAACCCGCGGCCTAGGCAGACGCGCTACCCTCCAAACTTAATAGGCTGGCTAAACCTTATGACTTTTTTTTTTTAAGAGGTTTGACAGAGGGAACTGTAACTTCTAAGGTCTTATCGTCCCGAAATCGAAGAGAGAAGGAAGACAGGATA
>NW_007529477.1:0-216 GCF_000475195.1 Diaphorina citri
TGATTACTGTGGTTCGATTCTTCTGCAGCAACAGTAGCAGGTTCGGGAGCTTCTGGTAAATTGCTGGTTGTAGTTGAAAACGATTTAAACGATTCATCAGTTGGTTGGAAGTCGATGTTTCCTCTTGTGTTTTGACCAGGTCTTGGATGAAGTTGTGTTTCTGGAAACTCTTTGTCGTGTGAAATTCGAAGAGCTTGATGAAAAGAAAAAGAATTT
>NW_007529478.1:0-216 GCF_000475195.1 Diaphorina citri
AGGCTTCACGTTCTTAGTTCATACATGATACATACTACATACATAGCTAGATACTCTCTCGAGACGCGTTCTGTAACAATATTATGGAAATGTTTGGTACGCCTTATCTTTTCGGAATTCGACAAAATTCCTCCGCTGCCTCATATTACAAGAAAATAAGAAAATGCACAGGCAAAGTAGATATAAGAACGTATATGTACACATGTTAATACATTC
>NW_007529479.1:0-216 GCF_000475195.1 Diaphorina citri
CTCTCTCTCTCTCTGAGGTACATTTAGAGGTTATTTCCATTTAAGTAGTTCACTACAGGACGTAAGTGTACTTTAAGTACCTTCCTTCGCCGCTAGGGTGGGTAAGTGTGTAATTTATGTGTTTCCTCTCTTTTATTCGATAATTTCTTCTATTTGATGTTGTGAGCTTTCTTACCAAAATATTCATTTCATCTTAACTTCACATTCAACTAAAAA
>NW_007529480.1:0-216 GCF_000475195.1 Diaphorina citri
GTCACTGCTCATTTGTGCGTTTAACCTAACTCTAACCTAACACCCTAACCTATTGTTGGCAAATAAAAAAAAAAATTTCATCTTTGTGTTGGTCAACATGGCGATAAGGTAAGATTTCCGTACGGATTTTGTTCCCTCGTACGGTAATACATCTGTAAACACTGAAAAGATGGCCGCTGTGTTCGTCAGAGTTGTTCGTTGTTTGAAGTATCGTTG
>NW_007529481.1:0-216 GCF_000475195.1 Diaphorina citri
TATTTTCCATAAATAAATAATTGGACGTGTCAAACTTTTTCCCCCTCGCCCATATTTCCCACCTGCCGATATTGTATCGTCAGGTGCTGAAATTTCGTACTCAAAAACGGCACGTACGATTTGTTAAAAAATTTCCCTCCCTCGGTGTAAATTCCCTCCCCTTTCTCCCCCTCGCTCAAAAAATCCCTCCCTTTTCCCCTCGGCCAAAAATCCCTT
>NW_007529482.1:0-216 GCF_000475195.1 Diaphorina citri
ATAACATAGTAGGTACAAGGGGATATGATAAAGTAGGTAACAAGTTAGAATTATCCACAAAGCTGCACAAACATCACACAGGTACGTACACAATCAGAGCACAGCACTAAGCACTACGCACTACGCAGGTAACAAGGCGAGGAGAGTATAGGGTGCCTACAAGGTAGCGAAACAGGGGGTACTTGCACTCGAAATTTTACGGTACAAAATTCAAGA
>NW_007529483.1:0-216 GCF_000475195.1 Diaphorina citri
TACCGCCTGTACTTGTTTGACTTGGTTCTTCAGCTGCTGTACTTTCTTCACGTGAATATACTTCTTGGTATCCTCCTTGGTATTTCTCTTCGCTCTGGCTCTCACATTGTCCATAATTCTCTCCCGTCTGGTCACACACGCCTCAAGGTCGTTCATCAACTTCTTCTGGACGTTTTTCAACTGGGCGTATCTCATCTGGAAAGTATCACGTCACGT
>NW_007529484.1:0-216 GCF_000475195.1 Diaphorina citri
CTCTAATTTTCCAGCTTTACGATTACGTAGTCTCTCAAATGACCAAATCTCATTGTCAAGGTTATCCGTAATTTTCCTTTGTCCTTGGAGTATTTTTCGTTGCAGTTTTTCTCACTTATCATGTTCTTTTCCAGTTTTGTACCCATATGAAATCTGGATTACAAATAGGTATATGCGGACGATGAAACAAGAACAAGCGTTACACAACAAGTACAA
>NW_007529485.1:0-216 GCF_000475195.1 Diaphorina citri
TAGTGATTGGGGTTCGCCACTGGTTGTCATTCCTAAACCTGATGGAGGAGTACGCCTGTGTGTGGATTACAAGTGTGGTGTAAACGAGCGCTTGGTTCAAGCTAATCATCCGATTAGAAGAATCGATGATGTTCTACACAGCCTCCGGAACTCCCGATATTTCTGCAAATTAGACCTCTACAAAGCCTACTTACACTTGAAGGTCGATGAAGAAAG
>NW_007529486.1:0-216 GCF_000475195.1 Diaphorina citri
AGCACTGCTTCTTATTTGGGTGGTCGCCTTATCGTACATGTCCTGTATCACTCGTACATACTTCTCCGGAGTGCCCGCCATCCGCAAACAACGCCATATCTCGTCACGGGGAACACGGTCGTACGCCTTCTCAAGATCAATAAAAACAAGGTACAGTTCTTTTTCTTTTTCCAGGTACTTCTCGAGCAGTTGTCTTATGGCAAAAACAGCATCCAT
>NW_007529487.1:0-216 GCF_000475195.1 Diaphorina citri
TCAGACATTCTTTCAAATAAATCAAATTTGTTGAATAATTTAACGGAAGGTATTCTACAATCAGAAGGAACAAAGGATCTCTTTCAATCTGATTTTTCGCCCACGAAAATCAATTTATTTTCTTCTCATCTTGCCTTTTGGCAAACTTCATAATGATGTCGCAGTGATGTTTAAAATAAATATTCAGGTTTTAAAATGATTGGCACGTGTCGAGGT
>NW_007529488.1:0-216 GCF_000475195.1 Diaphorina citri
AGAATAAAGATAAAACTGAAGTCTCTGAGAAAGAAAACAACAAGTAAGAAATGGAACTTAGAAAGAATAAAAATACCTAGCACCAAACAGAACTTCGCAAAAATCTTTTCTGAAGAACTTGAAAATGTAAATACTATGAATACTGTAAATTTTGTAGAAACTGTAAATACCGTGAATAATGTAAATGAAACAACCAGTGAACATATGTGGAATAAC
>NW_007529489.1:0-216 GCF_000475195.1 Diaphorina citri
GACGACAAAGAAAAACAAATGACACATTCAGAGAAAACGAAAGCAAAAATTCCTCCACAAAACTGATCATGCAATCTAGAAAGTAAAATTATCACGTCATAATCATAATAGGAGAAACTGACAACTAAGATGGCAAGTATACAAACGATTTCGCAAGCTTGAATGACAAAAAGCTTCTAGTAATAACCGTCATCGTAGAATACTTGACATTTGACA
>NW_007529490.1:0-216 GCF_000475195.1 Diaphorina citri
GGAAATTGGGAGGACATACTACAGGCAACACTGATGGCATGCCAGGCATGTTATAACACGGGAAATTGGGAGGACATAATAAAGGTAACAGTAACACTGATAGAATGCCAGACATGTTAATTATAGCATGGGAGGTCACACTATGACATGACTCTCATGCTGAAACTGAAAACCCTGGTGTGAAAGACTCTTCGAACAACATGGTTGTGATACCTG
>NW_007529491.1:0-216 GCF_000475195.1 Diaphorina citri
CTTACCTTTGAAGACAGTGTCCCAGCAGGAGCACGAGCACAAGTGTTTGTCAACTTCCCGACCATAGTCAAACCAGAAGTAGTACAGAATATAAATATGCATTGGTAGAAGTAGACCAGGCAGGAGATAGCTCAGTGATAAGAGACAGTGCGATAAGACTATTCCCTTACCGTAGCTCCGTCTCCCGGCACTTGTCAAATCATACATTCTCTGGAT
>NW_007529492.1:0-216 GCF_000475195.1 Diaphorina citri
GTGGAAGGTGACCACTAGGTCAGGTTAACGACGCGGGCGTTCTATACCACCTAACCCTTAGAGCTCCATTATTATGTGGTCAAATTCTCAAATAAGGCCATATACCTATTATATTCCTTATTTCTATAGGCTTTCTTCAGTCTAACAAGTTTCTCTTCGTGTGAGCTTTTCCACCCAACCTGGTGTGTTAAAACTGTATTTTAAGGTCAAATTTTG
>NW_007529493.1:0-216 GCF_000475195.1 Diaphorina citri
GATAGAGATTTAACGTCACTTTATGTATACCTGTGCAGGTTTTTGGTGACGGGGGTTTTACACTGCAAAGCCTGCAGCCTGCAGCACGTGATCGTCCAGAATCTAGAATATCTGGATACAAACTCCAACCAAGCCAGTCTAGTTAGCTTAGTTGGTAGTGCGTCTGCCTTGTAAGCGCTAGGCCGCGAGTTCGATTCCCGCCCGGGGCGGATTTTA
>NW_007529494.1:0-216 GCF_000475195.1 Diaphorina citri
GGTACTAGTACTCCATGTACTGCTGGCTTTTACCGGTCCCACTCAGGCTGGGTAAGGTTAATGTGAGTAGTTGGTTTGTGCCAACGCCTGGAGGGTAAAACCCCCGTCTCGAAGAATCTCTGAAGTTAAAGAGACGTGACCCGTACAGCACAAAAACATTCGTAGAAGGTCCCTAGAATGTCTGGGACTTTGGGGACATTATGTCCCACGAATATA
>NW_007529495.1:0-216 GCF_000475195.1 Diaphorina citri
TACTAAATCTAACAATGGGGTTCATGAGACACATCCACCAATAATATTCCGAACCTAACTATCTATGGTTCTCAAGGCGCATCCACTAATACTAAATCTAACAATGGGGTTCATGAGACACATCCACCAATAATATTTCGAACCTAACTATCTATGGTTCTCAAGGCACATCCATCACTAATACTAAATCTAACAATGGGGTTCATGAGACACATC
>NW_007529496.1:0-216 GCF_000475195.1 Diaphorina citri
GTGATTATTATAATCTGGTCGCTCAAGTTAACTTGGACGAAGCAGAAGACGATTTTGTGGTATGTATGTTTCTATCTAGGTATGCAGAAGATTCTAGGTTCCATACCCGGTGTACTCAGCCTCGTGAAGACCTTAGCAGTTAAAAGGCTTCCTCTTACATACCAAAAAAGTCTTTGAACTTACGGACCGCTCAAATAATACGTTTTATCCTTACTT
>NW_007529497.1:0-216 GCF_000475195.1 Diaphorina citri
GATGGTTGGTCAATTTCAACATTTTCAGTCAATCCGGTTGCTTAATCCAAGAGTTAAACCGAGTGTAAAATCCGATTATGACAAAGGCTGTTATTGGCTTAATTTCTTTTCTTTGATGATATAGGTCGCCAAACGATTACTTTTTTTTTTTTTAAGAGGTTTGACAGAGGGAACTGTAACTGCTATGGTCTTATCGTCCCGAAATCGAAGAGAGAA
>NW_007529498.1:0-216 GCF_000475195.1 Diaphorina citri
ACAGACACACACACGGACCAATGGCTGAAACTTTGGATTTAGGCTCTAGGGACCTCAAAACGTGCTTTGGCACTAAAATCTGACCATCGAAAATTTGACCCGATTACATTACTTTCCTTCCTATAGGATAAGGAAAGTAAAAACGCTCATGCCAATGTGACCTTGTAATGCTAGGGGCATAGATGATACCTATTGTTTACACTCCTAATGATCTGG
>NW_007529499.1:0-216 GCF_000475195.1 Diaphorina citri
AGGCATTTGATTGGTCAATTTTGACTTGAGACTGATCTAAGAACGATCATTCTTGTTCATAAATACGAGTGTAAATAAGACATAAACTGGACTCGAACCACCAACCTTTTCATTCAAAGTCCACCACAGTGTAACCACTACACCACTGAGGTTGGTTACTTGGTTAGCACGATACTTTACATAATAGCTTCAACTACACGTGATTATATGAACATC
>NW_007529500.1:0-216 GCF_000475195.1 Diaphorina citri
ATATCCAATAGATTGCTGAAGGCTGATTTGAAGCGACTTTTGAGTGATTTTCACATTAATTTGGACTCATTGGACACAAACCTTAAAGGCAGATGAAAGTTGTATGATCTTAACATAGTATAATTAAGGAGCGCGGTAGCGCTCCGCCCCGCCAAATCAAGAAAGTTTGACCGCGCTACTAGAGATATTATACGCGACAGGGAAAGTAGCCGTTTA
>NW_007529501.1:0-216 GCF_000475195.1 Diaphorina citri
GATATTCTCTCACCGGTTATCAAGGAAATGGTGGAGATGTCAGAACTACCATTTCTGCATCACTACACTCTCTCTCTCTCCACCATTTTCAAAAAGAATAAATGTTACATATTGGGAGCTAAATGGTTATTTTCACCGTCTTTGCAATAGTGATTCTTAGAAAGCTCACCTATAATATTCTCTCGTACAGAGGAAAAGCTGTTATTTCTTACAACA
>NW_007529502.1:0-216 GCF_000475195.1 Diaphorina citri
TTTGCCATCTATAAGGTCCGGCCATTGTATTTCGTCTTGATCATTTCATAAGAGATATCGGGGTGTCAATCCAACTGTCTTACATAAATGGGATTCTCTGTTATAACTTATACAAGTAAAGCTACGAAATAAAATGTCTCTGATTCTAGTACTGGAAGTCGTCACAGGGGAATACGGACATTTCACCTCCGCCATGATGTCAGCAGCCAATGATTC
>NW_007529503.1:0-216 GCF_000475195.1 Diaphorina citri
TTTTTAATGGCTTCTACCTTTGTGTCATCAGGAGACATTCCTGTACTTGAGAATTTTTGTCCTAGAAAGCAAATTTCCTTTTTTCCGATCAAACATTTCTTAATATTAAGTTTTAAATTAATTTGTCGAATCTTATCAAGTACTTTTCTTAGTACAATATCATGTTGCTCTCTGTTACAAGCAAATATCAATATGTCATCAATGTAACATTGAACA
>NW_007529504.1:0-216 GCF_000475195.1 Diaphorina citri
CCTGAACTCCTGTCCTGCCTTGGAAGCCAGCAATGACATTGTAGGTAAATATTGGGAAGCCAGAGGTAAAATGACCTAAGTAGTAGTCAAATAACCCGACATTTGCAAACAACAACAACACTACACTAAATTTCATGACTTGTCTTGGACTTGAACCACCAACCTCCAGATTCAAAGCCCACTGTGCTAACACTGAGATTGACAAATACCCAACTC
>NW_007529505.1:0-216 GCF_000475195.1 Diaphorina citri
GTCTATAAGGTGCACCCAAAGAAACCGAAAACCTATATCAACAGGTGTCCGACTGGCTCGTAGGGAGGTAGGTTCGTAGAAGACGCAGAATAATGCAGAATACTGTAGAGGGTTCGGTAGAGCAGAGTGTGGTAAATAATCTCGGGGAAGAAAAAGGAAAATGATAAAGGCTTTGATTCTTGTTTCAACAATAAACAAATGCAATAATAACAATTT
>NW_007529506.1:0-216 GCF_000475195.1 Diaphorina citri
AAATCTACCAGTAAGTATCTAGAACTATTCAGTCTCAAATCTACCAGTAAGTATCTAGAACTATTCAGTCTCAAATCTTCCAGTAAGTATCTAGAACTATTCAGTCTCAAATCTACCAGTAAGTATCTAGAACTATTTAGTCTCAAATCTACCAGTAAGTATCTAGAACTATTCAGTCTCAAATCTACCAGTAAGTATCTAGAACTATTCAGTCTC
>NW_007529507.1:0-216 GCF_000475195.1 Diaphorina citri
AATAATAATATGTACGAGTAGCAGGTCCAACAGTTATTCCAATTCTAAATGTGTAGTTTTGACATCTCCACCAATAATTATATGTACGAGTAGCAGGTCCATCAGTTATTCCAATTCTAAATGTGTAGTTTTGACATGTCCACCAATAATAATATGTACGAGTAGCAGGTCCAACAGTTATTCCAATTCTAAATGTGTAGTTTTGACATCTCCACC
>NW_007529508.1:0-216 GCF_000475195.1 Diaphorina citri
GTTTTTAGCCATTCCCGTATTCTATTTCTTATACATGTTAAACTGGTTGCTTCAAGTGGTTGCCATAATCCTTCGGGTATACAGTTGAACACTTTACTGCCTACGTAAGAAAAGTGTCTTTGAGTTAGTGACCTGTGTGTAGTCTTTGTTGTCATTTGTCCTCTTTGTCGGGTATTGTAGTTAGTCTGTCCAGGTGTCCACATGTCCTGTTTTTTA
>NW_007529509.1:0-216 GCF_000475195.1 Diaphorina citri
ATTTGTGAACTACATACCAAATTTCAAGTCTCTAGCTCATACCGTTCCCGAGATATTGTTAAACTAGACCAAAAACCGTCAAAAAGCGGTAAAATGCCGCCAACCAATGCACCGATCTTAACCAAAAGTTTCGTGTCACATCCGTGTCACATTTGACAGCTACATACCAAATTTCAAGTCGCTAGCTCTTACCGTTCTCGAGATATTTTGTTTACA
>NW_007529510.1:0-216 GCF_000475195.1 Diaphorina citri
CAACATAAGAAGTCTCTGAATTATATCACTCTTTGGAGTAAAACTATCGGAAAAGTTTTCTGACTAAATAGAAAGCCTCATAAACAGTTCATAAGTTGAGAAAAATTTTACTCTAGGAATACAAAAACTTAATCCTCCATATTTATAGTTCAGAGGATCAGAGGTGAAGATGGGAACAAACCTACTAAGCCTATAGGGTATAAAATAACTATAAAT
>NW_007529511.1:0-216 GCF_000475195.1 Diaphorina citri
ACATTAATGCAAAGTGCATTTTATCATCAAAAGGTGGTAGTATTGACTTGGGCCATCTTGGCCATTCAACCAAATATCTTTTAATCTGTATCAAAATGGTGCGATTTTCATTACTTTTCTTATCCTATCTAGGTATACTAAGAAAATTAATGTAGGATAAGGAAAGTAATGTTTCAGCGTGAGGAGTGAGAAGGCCTTCTGTAGGCAACTGACCAG
>NW_007529512.1:0-216 GCF_000475195.1 Diaphorina citri
GGCAAATACATAAAATACCTATATGTGTGTTTAGAAAAGAAATAATCTAAATACCAAGAAATGGAGCCTGTATTTAACATAGATTCTTTTGAACTCTGTCTGTTGGAATTAAAATATTCAAACAATGTGACCTATCTAACCTATACCTAGATGTTTCAGCAATTTGAATTTTTTCCTCTGTTATTCTTTGAAATTTGTTCTGGTGAAATCAAATAT
>NW_007529513.1:0-216 GCF_000475195.1 Diaphorina citri
GGGAAGGTACTCCCTTTGATTAATGTCACCACTTACGTTTTTCAGTTCATTAAACCTATAACAAGATAAGATTTGGTTCCCTGCTAACGGAGTACGAGCTTTGAAAGACAAGCCTTAAGCCTTGGTGCTGGAAAATCGAAATTTTGTTGTTAAATCTAGTTGAAAATAGAGCTTTTGATTGACCGAACTCTGCCTCGTAGAATAAAGCTAAATATT
>NW_007529514.1:0-216 GCF_000475195.1 Diaphorina citri
TCTAGATAGGGAATTATTGTAACATAGTTAGTAAAGGGCAAGAACCCGTTTGATGTATCAAATAAATAAATAAATAAACAACAACACCAACAACAACAACACCAATAACAACAACACCAATAACAACAACAACAACACCAACAACAACAACAACAACAACAACAAAAACACCAACAACAACAACAACACCAACAACAACAACACCAACAACAACAA
>NW_007529515.1:0-216 GCF_000475195.1 Diaphorina citri
ACGGATCAGTTATACATCTCCCAAACAAAGGCGAGCTACTCACTATCAGGTAGACTTGATCAGGTGTCAGGTATACCTGATAGAATCAGTTCTAACTGATAGTGTGTGTGTGCTCATCAGGTACCAGGTAAACCTGACATTCGGACCTTTTCAGCCGTACCTGTCAGGTCTACCTGATAGTGAATGGCTGGCCAAAGACTTACCAAAAGCGGCAAT
>NW_007529516.1:0-216 GCF_000475195.1 Diaphorina citri
AATTCGTAGATATTTTCTTATCCTAATTTTCGCTGAACGCTAAAGTGAGCAAAATAAAATAGAGTGCCGCAGGCGAAAGTTTTGCTAGATATTTTCTTATCCTAATTTTAGCTGAACGCTAAAGTGAGCAAAATAAAGTAGAGCGCCGCAGGCGAAATTTTTGAAAATTTTGGTCCACAATCTTGAGAAATCCAGTCTCACCAAAAGTAAATTTTT
>NW_007529517.1:0-216 GCF_000475195.1 Diaphorina citri
TACTTACTAATGTACATTTATAGTACTTACTCAAAAGCCGTAAAGTCAATCTCAGGTTCTAGACCAGGGTAGAAGGTGATGGCCACTATACCCACCACGACAGAGATGAAGAAGTTCCTAAAGAAGGCCATGATTCAGAACTCTGGCCCGGTTTATGCTAACGGTACACTGATTCACAGATTTAATAGTCCAAGTTAAGGTGGCGTTCCGATCCTA
>NW_007529518.1:0-216 GCF_000475195.1 Diaphorina citri
TCGGCCATGATGAGTTTGAGACAGGCTGGTCTGATGAGTGTAGTGAACTTTATTGAGACTTGAAATACAGTGCCGCCGCCGGTATCCAGTGAGACAAAGTGTTGTCAACTCGGACTAAGAATATAGGCTAGAACACCTACAATCCATAATACCAATACTGTATTACCTACACCGCAGTGAAACCTTGAGCTCTAACCATATTGTGTAGTGTGTGAG
>NW_007529519.1:0-216 GCF_000475195.1 Diaphorina citri
AGTTTGGTAGTGTTGAATAGTTTGTTGATCTCACTTATCCTCGTAGTGTCGTTCACATCATGTTTGGTGATATTCCAGTCGTTGTATGTCGTGTTGGTGACGTACCAGTACACTGTTGCTGTTGTGCTGGTCACTATGACTTGTGTCTTGTGCTCGTACGCTGGTATGATACATTTGGTCATCACTCGGGTGACGGGTGCTATGTTGGGATCGTGT
>NW_007529520.1:0-216 GCF_000475195.1 Diaphorina citri
GTAGTATGTTGGGTAAAACACGTAGAGATAGGATTAGAAATGAAGTATGTAGAAATCTTGCTGGTGTTGAAAAAGTCCCAGAGAGGATAGAGAGAACAAGGCTGAAGTGGTACGGACATATGCAACGGATGGAAAGTATCAGGATACCTAAACAAATGTTCAACCTCGAATTGAATGGCCGCAGAAGAAGAGGAAGACCGCGATTGCGGTGGAAGG
>NW_007529521.1:0-216 GCF_000475195.1 Diaphorina citri
GCTTTGAGTAGAAAAGAGTGATGGGATGTCCGGAAAACTGAGGAAATAGGACAAACTGTGCCACGAGGCGAAAGCATCGAAATCTGCGGGTATTACTCTGGGGCTCTATGGCTATGGTATTGGAAAAAAGAAAAATCTTGGGAAAATAAAGTAGGAACAATGAAAAAGAAACAGCAAGGAATGAGGGAATTGATAACAGAGGACTGATGGCATTTG
>NW_007529522.1:0-216 GCF_000475195.1 Diaphorina citri
GAATTAGCTCATTGATTGCGTCCACAGTCCCAAATGTGTCAACAGTGTCACAATCCTCATGTCCACTGGATTAGAGAGACGCGGGACATCATTGTTGGATCTCTATCATATGTCTTCTATGTCTAGTGTGACTCAAACCTCGAAAATATACATCTACAAATGTTGGTTCTAAAGATAGGATTATCTTCAACCTATTACACATAAGACCTTTACAAT
>NW_007529523.1:0-216 GCF_000475195.1 Diaphorina citri
GTTATATTAAAATCTACAAAACTGTAAGTAACATTTGACATTTTTATGGTGTTTTTTATGCCTAATGATCAGTTTTCTTTAAAATTTGGAGCATTTTAAGCCTTATTTCACGAAATAATTTACAAATTAATTGTAACTAGTTAACGAGATTGTGTAGTTAAATACGTCATAAAATCACGTCATCAAAGTTCAAGGTAACAAAACAGAAGAATAACT
>NW_007529524.1:0-216 GCF_000475195.1 Diaphorina citri
GTGACATGGCTGACGTTAATCTTCATAGCGGACCAGTAGGCCTATGAGAGATTTAGTAAATAATCCCCTAGTGTTATCATCAAAATGTATTAAACTTATACAGAGCTATCTGAAGAAAATTGATTTTGACTATATAAGAACTCATACTCAAGCTAACACTTGCATTAAGCAACTCATACTCAAGCTAACACTTGCATTAAGCAACTCATACTCAAG
>NW_007529525.1:0-216 GCF_000475195.1 Diaphorina citri
ACGCTCATGTATCATAGACCTAAACAGTTCATAGAACACCACCCATTCTGAGCTATCACCACTAAAAACTGGCAAATCCAGGGTAGGCAGCTTTGCCTTAACACTAGGTGCAAGTGGGTCTGAGCGGGGTGCAGAACCAGATGCTGGAGGTGTACCAGGTACCACAGGAGGTGGAGGGGGATAAACCAGAAGTTCCAATTCTTCATATGCTGACTT
>NW_007529526.1:0-216 GCF_000475195.1 Diaphorina citri
TAGGCATGGGAAAATATCCCATATTCTCAAGCATGGTACGATATAGGTACCTAATACTTATTGGTACAAATCTCATTTGCTGACACACATAATCTGGATGGTGAAATATTGGATATAAACTTCCATCTGAATTATCATTTCTCTTTGCCCTGTCCATAGCTGGATTAACCAAGTCAATATCCAATCCATTATGTTATCCATACTCCATAGAGATTG
>NW_007529527.1:0-216 GCF_000475195.1 Diaphorina citri
AAAAACATCGATGTTGACATCGATGTTTTTGTTCCGATGTATCGATGTTTTCAAAACATCGATGTCGATGTCCCAACCAGACACACTAAATTCGAATTCGCCGATTTAAGAGTTGAAACTCACACCTCACTTCATTCATTACAGGCACATTCATTCGGGACATTTCCAACGTACCAAGGGATTCCGCCAGAGAAGTGGATCGTGAATGGGCCAGGA
>NW_007529528.1:0-216 GCF_000475195.1 Diaphorina citri
TTAAAACAGGAGGAGAAGGGTGGGGGGAGAGAGAGGGGAGGAGGAGAAAGAAGGGGAGAAGGAAGAGGAGGAGGAGGAGGAGGAAGAAGAGAAAAAAAAACGAGAAAAAGAATTCAGGAAATGTGAAGAACGGAGTACCTAATGAGAGAGAGAGAGAGAGAGAGAGAGAGAGAGAGAGAGAGAGAGAGAGAGAGAGAGAGAGAGAGAGAGAGAGAG
>NW_007529529.1:0-216 GCF_000475195.1 Diaphorina citri
TTCCATTGATTCTCCATCTTTAGCAACACATATCTTAATTGGATCCTTCAATTTGCAGTATGAATAGAACATTGATTCTTCCTTCACTATGTGGTCTGTACATCCGGAATCAACATAAAATATCAGTAAATCACCGTTCACACTGGAATCTCCACATCCTGATAGGAAACAATTACTCGAATCACTGTCCACACTGGACTCTCCACATCCTGATAG
>NW_007529530.1:0-216 GCF_000475195.1 Diaphorina citri
TTGTGACCCAGTACCTCACTGGCGTTTAGTGTCATGGGCTGAGATCTGAGAAACTATAAGCATGTTATAAAACAGATAGGTACAGGATAAGAATATTGTGAACCAGCTATACCTATGTTAAGATTTATAAGGAATTTTATAAAGCACGAAAATGGCCTCGTACAAGAAATACACAAAACACCGACGGGAAATCGCTTGAAATATTGAAATGTAATC
>NW_007529531.1:0-216 GCF_000475195.1 Diaphorina citri
AAGAAAAATTCCGTTGGTCCTCATTTTTCCTGCTCTATGACTTTGAAATATCACCCAAGTAAGCGCAACTGATCTATTCTATCAACAGAGGGGCGTATTCAGGGGGGCTCTTCTTTCATAGTGTAAAAGCTACCGAGGCACTATACACAAAGTTCACAGTTGTGCAAAGACAAAAGTCTTTGAGAAACAGGATTCTGATGATTTAAGATGAAGGTA
>NW_007529532.1:0-216 GCF_000475195.1 Diaphorina citri
GTGGTGGCTGCTGATATTGCTGTCTATGACAAGGGAGACCAGGAAAATGCTAGTGCTCGTCCCACAGGAGGAGCTGGAGCTGTAGCCATGCTAATAGGACCTTATGCTCCTCTAGTGATTGAGAGAGGTAACAGATTCATCAAATCATAATCATGGCAATATCAAAATAAATGATCACAATAATTATCAACTTAACATTCAATGAATTGCTAAGAG
>NW_007529533.1:0-216 GCF_000475195.1 Diaphorina citri
AAACAGCAGAATTGAAGGACAATAACCGTGCAGGTCGAATCATTATGTTGATTTGTGTTGTTGAGACGTCTTTTTTTTAAACTAACAATGTTTCACACAACATTGAAGGGAGTAGGACGCAAGTGACTTCGGGTACGGAAGGGTTGATGTAGGTAGTAAGGCAGGTAATGGAATTTCTCATACATTGCCGTTATCGGGTAGAAGGAATGTCCAAAA
>NW_007529534.1:0-216 GCF_000475195.1 Diaphorina citri
CCTATTTATATCTCCCCAAAGAAATATAATAATTTTAAAATCATCCTTTTGTACCTATGTCCGAAATTTATAAATAAAAAAGTGTTCTTTTGTTACAAAAAGTTATAGTTACTTTTTTATTTCAACAAACGATAATAAAATTGAACATAACAGAAGATATTACTGAGTAATTTAAGGAGAGTAAGTTGTAACCTCTGTTGTTTAATTTGGTGGTTT
>NW_007529535.1:0-216 GCF_000475195.1 Diaphorina citri
AATAGATTCATCAGGCTGAGTAACATGTACGTAAACACATGCGCCTAATGCCTTGAGACTGGCATCGCAAAATCCTATAAGTTTGACTTTTGCGTTCTTACATATGCCCAAGTGTCGGGGAATTTTCAGATTGTTTAACGCGGGAAATTCGGACATAATCAACGACCACCTTTCTTGTATGTCAATAGGTGGGTCCTCGTCCCAATCAATCTTAAG
>NW_007529536.1:0-216 GCF_000475195.1 Diaphorina citri
GTACCAATCAGGCTTCATCGGGCCTATTATGGTACAAACATTATTATGGTACATTGGTCATCATTATGGTACACTTGTGCCAGGAATGCAGTTGTCCCATCGTGATACAATGCCTCGACGTCCTTATGTAAAGTTTACAGAAGTGTAATTATAGAGAAATTAAATCACATACCTAGTCGTAAGTCGTATTCTGATAAACATAATTAACAAAACTCG
>NW_007529537.1:0-216 GCF_000475195.1 Diaphorina citri
CAATACTTTGATGATGATGGTTTAGTTTGGTGTTGGGTTGAATGTGTGTGTGGTAGGTGAAACTCTCAGGGGCGAATATAGGATGTTTGCTTGACCAATGCACAGTTTTACAAACCGAGGGTTAGGTTAACCTGAAGTTAGGTATGAAACTTGAACAAAGGTCTAATGAATTAATGTGGGTTTTAGATTAGGCGTTTTTAGCTAGTGCTTCAATGA
>NW_007529538.1:0-216 GCF_000475195.1 Diaphorina citri
TCATAACTACAGCATTAGAGAGACAATCTTCTCTTCTGTTTCATTGATTGTCACTGTGCAACCATATGGCTTTTGTTGTACTCTGTGCTCAGGTGTGACTTCACCTTAAATAATACAGAGAGGGAAGACTATTTTCACGGACCCTGCCAACAGCTTGATCACCATAACTTTCTCTGGCAGATCTGAAATAAGATAGAAAAGAAGAGATTTTACATC
>NW_007529539.1:0-216 GCF_000475195.1 Diaphorina citri
CAATCATTACACCCAGGCTCTCACAGATCTTAATAACGATATTCAACTCCTAGTTACCTGGGCTAAGAATCATGGACTCATCATCAACAGCCTTAAAACAAAAGCTCTCTTCATTTGCAGAGAAGGCCTGCGTCGCACTATTGCCGATCCTGCTCCTAAAGTTGAGGTAAATGGCACTGGTATTGAATTCGTTGAGTCCGCGAAAAATCTGGGAAT
>NW_007529540.1:0-216 GCF_000475195.1 Diaphorina citri
ATTAATTTCAAGTTTATGGGTACTAATTTCAAGTTAAATAATGTTACATTTGATACTCCATGACAGAATATCCCCCCCCCTAGCACTGAGTCTCCCTACAGTAAAGGGTTCTACATCTGCATATTCTTCTCATTGAGGTCTATGGCTTTACTGATCAAGTGATCACTGATGATCAATACATAACGGACCATACAAGTAGAGAGAGAAAAAAACCTG
>NW_007529541.1:0-216 GCF_000475195.1 Diaphorina citri
AGAGTTGCAATCAGTTGAGTAACTTCTTTATTGTTCTCACTTGACAGTCTACTGGCATTATTATTATTTGTCAGCATTGATTCCAAGTTGAGACTACGAGTATGTCAGGGTCGATAGCCCACCAGTTTTCTGCGGGTGCGGCTTGGGCAGGCGGAACAAGGTGATAATTCACGCCATTGGTATTACACATGTAATTGCCAAGTGAATATAATAAGA
>NW_007529542.1:0-216 GCF_000475195.1 Diaphorina citri
TAATATAATAATTGATTACAAGTTACAAGATTACAACCCATGTATAGACTGCCTTAGTGTATTCATTCTGATCTGACTTTTGGCAGCTATCTCAATCATATCTCTATGATTTTACTGTACCTTCATGTCTATATTACTCTCGATAATTTCTATTTATTTAAGAAAAACTTAATACTACGTGATATTTTCAAGATTTTATTCAACTTACCTACGTTT
>NW_007529543.1:0-216 GCF_000475195.1 Diaphorina citri
GTAATGATAAAACCATAGGAATTCCTTAAGTACCTGTGTTTTCTTTACTAAAACACTTTTACATACTTCTACCTACCTACCTAATTACATATTGATTTTCTCTATTTTAACAATCTGTTAGCCCCATTTGTGTTGGAAGTGTTTTTCAAATTAAACTTACCTTCTTTGTACGATAATTGGATAAGTAATAGTCACTTTAATCAAAAAGACAGCTTT
>NW_007529544.1:0-216 GCF_000475195.1 Diaphorina citri
CGATTTATTAATAAATAGTCGAGAGGCATTGTCGCGAGCACGGGTGTGGTTCAACAGTAACCGATTGCATTTGAACTCGGGTAAGACTCAGGAAATAATCTTTAGCTTGCGTCAGGTTAACTTACCATCAAACCCGCGCAGTGTAAAACTTCTTGGATTTTACATCGATCCTCACCTTAAATGGCATGCTCATATTGATTATGTGACGGGAAAATT
>NW_007529545.1:0-216 GCF_000475195.1 Diaphorina citri
ACAGGTATTTCAGTTTGTTTAAAATAATTGCAATTGGGGACTCTTTAAGTTTACAATATTGTTTGTAATACATATAAACAAATCGAATATTTAAAATGTGTTGATAGTTCTATAAATCATGAGTGGATTAAATTGTAAATTAGGGTTCTCATCTAGGAAAGAATTCATGAGTTCGCTGGTAAGAGGAAGACAATATAAGATACATTTCGCTTTCCT
>NW_007529546.1:0-216 GCF_000475195.1 Diaphorina citri
CCTTCCTTTATTATTACGATAGTAATAAAAAGGTATAAGGGACGGACTATTGTATTCGCTTCGGTGTCGTCTGTCTGTGTGTCTGTCTGTTCCCATAGAAGGACTTGTCCAAACCTGGTCGACCTATATATTGAAACTTTAGCGTCACCTATGTTAAGCTACGCCGAGTAAGGCCAATAAATGGATGGGTGACTTAAAGGGAGAACGGGCTCTAGT
>NW_007529547.1:0-216 GCF_000475195.1 Diaphorina citri
TTCAAAATAATGGCGTCTTGTTCTGCAAAAAATAAAAGAAACAGCGATAAAACAAGTTAAAGGGAGTAGAAGCAACCTCCTTGGCCGAGTGGGTATCACACTAGGCTTGCACGCAGGAGGTCCGGGTTCGATTTCCGCCGGGGCCGAGGTTTTTTTCGGCTCTGTGTTTGGAGTTCGGGGTGCACTCAGCCTCGTGAGGACAATTGAGTAGCTACT
>NW_007529548.1:0-216 GCF_000475195.1 Diaphorina citri
AAATGTTAGTTGAAAATAGAGACCATGCAGAAAGAGAATTTGGCGAAAGAAAAACACATTGGAGAGATAGATAGACAGCGGTTAGAAGAATTGAAAGTAGGGATATGGTCAGGAATTTTAAGAGACCTCTGGACATGAATATGTGATAGGATGAGACACATTTCATATTTCCGGCTCAGCTCCAGATGTACCTACCAAATAGTGCGGCCCGAGTGT
>NW_007529549.1:0-216 GCF_000475195.1 Diaphorina citri
GAAAGCTGAAATTTGGTAGGAATATTCCTTTTATGGTCCAGGTGTGCAATAGGAAAGGATTTTGCGAAAATCTAAACCGATCCTGAGATATGATCAATTTTTGATCGCTAAAATTTCCACAAGAAATACACAGAGTGCAGAGCAGAGACTGCGGGAGAGAAAACTTTTCCTCGCTCGCCTAATATTTGAGTTTCGTTTATGTTTTTAGTTTGATAA
>NW_007529550.1:0-216 GCF_000475195.1 Diaphorina citri
CTTGGCAACTCTGCAAACAATCGAAATGTTAAAAAATGAAACAAAAAATATGACTGGAAGCAAACTTGATTAAAAAAAAAAAATGATTCGAAATATTGTAGCATTCCCACAAAAAAAAATGCCTGCTGTGGGATTTTGGTCCAAAAGTACCAGAGCCTTTTAGGTGACAAAATAGGTCTTTATGTATCACTTCTCTATATTATCCGGCTCTATGGT
>NW_007529551.1:0-216 GCF_000475195.1 Diaphorina citri
TGTTGTATTAAACCGCCTTAAACGAAAAAATCTGGTGTGAACATCACACGACTTTCCTTATCCTATTGAATGATGCTTTCTTGAGTGTTCTTTTACCCTAACTTTTAGAATATCTCTAACCGTTTAGTCGATATAGCCGAAAACCGCCAAAAAGCGGTCGAAACCCGCCAAAAAGCCGTCAAAATACCGCCAACCGCAGCACCTATGGTAACCAAA
>NW_007529552.1:0-216 GCF_000475195.1 Diaphorina citri
GTGTTTGGGGCTGCGGCTACACTTTCCCTCGTGGATTGGGAGCGAAATTTTAATTAATGGTGTGCCCACATCTCAAACTGGGGGGAAAATATGACCTCCTAATTACCAAAGTCATGGGTCATGGGTGTTCTCGTATGTTAAACACTGATGTTAATACGTATAATCATTTAAAGTTCGTCACTGTGAATAGCAGCGGTTCCCTGCGAAACCGTTAAG
>NW_007529553.1:0-216 GCF_000475195.1 Diaphorina citri
AGCATGAAGACAAACTTAAATAACTATGTACTTCTGGATTGGAACTTTCCTAGACCCATTCAACGGAGAAGTACAGAGATGACTAAATGATAACAAACGTAATGCAGCCATCCCCAATATTTAGGGGTACAAAACTCCTAAATACTGGACTGTATGAGACCAGAATTTTGTACGAAAAGACCCCTATTTGTTTGTAAATGTGTAATGGATTTTAAT
>NW_007529554.1:0-216 GCF_000475195.1 Diaphorina citri
AGATAGATGAGTTTTAGTAAAAACTACCCAATACTTTTCAATGGAAATCAAAAACTTCAAAACTTGATTTTCGTAGGCACTTCCTAAATGAATCCCTTTAATTTTTACCTTTTTTTCTACGACTAAAGAAATGTTTATAATACGTTAGAAAATGTGGAAATTTTCTAGAAAACCTGAAAATTTTGCTAGGTTTTTAGACGAGAATTTTCAAGGAGA
>NW_007529555.1:0-216 GCF_000475195.1 Diaphorina citri
TACTGTTTTTGACCCACTTTTCGACTTCTTCACCTTCTACCCCTTACTTCATCAAAAGTTGCATGTCATGACCATAATTAATAATGTATTTCTAAATTACTACTTATACCTTATAGATGTTTTTTCCCCCATTAGACATATAAGAGGACATAGGGTTAAGGGGAAGAGATATAGGGACACTTTAGGAAGAAGAGGATTGTTGTTTAAGGAAGGTAC
>NW_007529556.1:0-216 GCF_000475195.1 Diaphorina citri
TCCTAATAAAAGAATATTGTAATGAGGAGGAAGAAGAACAAGAAAGAGGAGCTAAACTTGATGAAACAAGTCGTACACTCAAAATACCAATTGATTTGATTACGTGTGAAACCACAGAGCTATGAAAAAATTCAAAAGAACATCAGCAGGAGGTTTGCCTTGCATTGTACCCAAACCTCAAGGGAGGAATTAATTAGAAGAAAAAAGGGTAAAAAA
>NW_007529557.1:0-216 GCF_000475195.1 Diaphorina citri
AAATCACTTAATTGTTTTGTTAGTTCACAAATTATTAAACAATAAATCACTAATAATATTAGCACACGTATTAATTAATAAACCGCCCGTAGAACTGACTTTCGGCACGCACTAATTACAACTGAACCAGAACCGAGTACCGACAAGCTAAAACAACAGAGAAAGCTGAAATCACGTGGAAACTGGGATCTTGGACTCTCATCTTTCTTGCTGTGA
>NW_007529558.1:0-216 GCF_000475195.1 Diaphorina citri
GTATGTTCCTCATCAGATGGACGATATGAGACGCAATATGTACTTCCCATTTAGTTAATACCCAAATGTCCCAAATGGGAATTATTGTGTCTAGGATAGGCTGGCTAAGCTTGAATATAGAAAGGCAAAAAAATACCTATTTCGAATTTTTCGTTCTATTTTTCAAGCTTAGCCTAACCTATAGCCTAGCCCTATGTACATATATTGTATAACCTA
>NW_007529559.1:0-216 GCF_000475195.1 Diaphorina citri
ATAACTCTTTATTGTAACAAATAATGACAAAATTACAATAGGGCGTGATTATTGCCTAAGGCAATCTCTGCCATCAAATTAAAGAGTCAAGATCAAAATATTCTATGTATTACTATTACCTATAAAGGTGAGTATAGGTATAATATCATAAGATTTATAAGAAGTAATCGAAAAACTTCCGTTGAAAAGATTATGGTGGTTGGAAAGAAAGGTTGA
>NW_007529560.1:0-216 GCF_000475195.1 Diaphorina citri
TAAATTTGCCATATTTTCAGACATCCTACCTAAAAACATCTTTAAGCATTTAGGTATTTAGTTTCATACGAGTACCTATATTCTCAAAGCCGTATATTTAAGTATATCTAAGTATGTTTTCAGACACTTCATAAGATGTTTGTGAAGTTTTATTTTCTCAGATATTCCCTATCCCTTGCAAATGGGAAAATATTAGTGGAGACGCCAAAACACCTA
>NW_007529561.1:0-216 GCF_000475195.1 Diaphorina citri
AAGCGATAGCATGTCTCAACGTCGTCTGTTTGGTCAACTCTATCACGTCCATTAACATCCGCATTGGCTTTGTCTATTTGATCGATTGTAAATTCTCGACTAATATCAATTGAGAGTAGTTGCTCTTGAGAGTTTTGAGCTTGGAACTTCTCTATTACTAAAAATGCGCAATTGTAGTCAATAATCATGTAGGTACTGATATACGCCACTTCCTCG
>NW_007529562.1:0-216 GCF_000475195.1 Diaphorina citri
AACATTTTCCAAACAAGACACACGTAGATGAGTGTATTATAACACATGTCTTGGGGAAACATTTTCTGAGTGTATCATAACAAATGTCTTGGGGAAACATTTTCCAAACAAGACACACGTAGATGAGTGTATTATAACTTATAACACATGTCTTGGGGAAACATTTTCTGAGTGTATCATTCATAACACATGTCTTGGGGAAACATTTTCCAAACA
>NW_007529563.1:0-216 GCF_000475195.1 Diaphorina citri
AGATAATGTCAATGGCTTTCTCAAAAATGGGACCTTCAAAGGATAATAATTAAAAGTGGAAGGTGATATTACTTCCCTAATTTCCTGAGTATCAAAGATTGAAATCAGCGCCACAGCTAGATAGAACTCTGAACTCACAAGACAGATAAAACAGCTGAAGAGACTAGAGAGATGAAATATTTCAGTCTTCTATCTACTCTAACATTCCCAGGAGAA
>NW_007529564.1:0-216 GCF_000475195.1 Diaphorina citri
GGAACTAGGACACGATGCTCCAGTAATTTCTGAACTTGTAAGTCCATTTGGGAGGAGATGGGAGTCTGACGGATGGCCCCTGAAGGGTTCCTGAGAGGCAGGATGGGGGGACGTGAGGCGAACGGGATAGCGTAACCTCTTAGGACGTTGATCACTCCCTCCGGTGCTCCTAGCTCTTTCCACCTGGTCACAAATTTGGAAAGTTGACCACCTTCC
>NW_007529565.1:0-216 GCF_000475195.1 Diaphorina citri
GCACATATTTGATGACTTGAAGTATTTCTTCGATATTATTATTACAGATTTACATTTTTAGTATTTTACACCCTTTGAAAATATTTCAAATACCAGACAAACACCATGTCAAACTTTGTTACTCCCTCCCCTCCCTTTCTTTCTTTCTCTCTCTCTCTCTCCCTCTCTTTATCCTGACCTCTTCCCTCTTTTTTTCCCTCCTCCTCTCATCCACAT
>NW_007529566.1:0-216 GCF_000475195.1 Diaphorina citri
AGATAAGACAAGAAGATGGATTTCACTTCAGAGGTGAACTGAGACAGTTTTTTCGGTCTATCTTTCTTAGACCGTATTGCACGTTTCACCAGCATTTCTCTCTTCGCTTGAATCTCAAAATATGAGCAATCATTTTTTATCAGACATCCTGTATACGAATGTTTCCTATAGATAAAATACATTCTACACAAAGTTTCATTGTAAAGTTTCTTAACA
>NW_007529567.1:0-216 GCF_000475195.1 Diaphorina citri
ACCAAAAGTATTAAAAAAATCCCCGTTTCATCTCAATCCCAAGTTGTTAAACCCCAGCATAAAAGTCAAGCATCTACGGTTCCAATGAGATAGGCCTAGATGTAGAAAACACACAACAATCACGTCACGTCACATGAACTCATGGGGAGTTAGAAAGATGTAGTTCAAAGTTTTCCCATATAATAGTAGGTAACCTCGTTCAGGACAGCCACACTA
>NW_007529568.1:0-216 GCF_000475195.1 Diaphorina citri
TCATATGTGAAAAATGATACCTATTGCTCAGGGAAAAGACGCTCCAACGGGGAGGTTGGAAAGAGATAATCCACCTAATCTCTACATTTTCTTATAGCTTTTTTTCCAAGCTTTCTAACCATAATACTTTCATCCTCTATTTCGTGTCGGAACGAACCCGTATAGCCCGAACAAGCAACTTAGTCCCAAGCTCATATGTGAAAAATGATACCTATT
>NW_007529569.1:0-216 GCF_000475195.1 Diaphorina citri
CAGAGAAATTTACTGTTAATAAACCTAAACCCTTATGTCTTAGGTATGGTGAAATGACGGCCTTTGTTGATCGTGTTAGAGCGAGTCATATTTTACCTTACTCCAGATTTATTCCCCCCTGGTTTGATAACTCTTTCTTGCCCGATTTCGACTTTCAGCTGAGTTCTTATAAAAAAGCGGACACTCCTCCCTTGGTCTACCAACAAAAATTCCTCC
>NW_007529570.1:0-216 GCF_000475195.1 Diaphorina citri
ACAACAACAACAACAACAACAACAACAAAAAAGAATTCCGATTCTGTTGACATTACAACTGCTAAACTATGTTCTGTTTTGCCATTTTACAAGTCGTTTTGTCTGAATTCCCAAGTAGAAACTATCGTACCTACCTGGTACCTGGCTAATTGAAATAAAAAACCTCAGAGGAGAGTAAAAGAGAACAGTTCACAAACATTAATGCAAGTTGAAGTT
>NW_007529571.1:0-216 GCF_000475195.1 Diaphorina citri
AAAAGGGCCTCTCCTGTATTTGAGTACACTGAAGAGGCCGGAGTATGTTGTGGGGAAGAGTGAGAAGACTTGGCCCGTGGAGATTGAAGAGGAACCGGATGTGATTATTGTTGGTGAGGAAATTATGATTAAAACTATTCAATTAGAATAGAATAGAATAGAATATACCTTGTTTATCCTGCCAGAATGAGACTGAAAAGTCCCTTTACTCCCGCA
>NW_007529572.1:0-216 GCF_000475195.1 Diaphorina citri
CAGAGAGAAGGAAAATGGACTGTGCTCGTATTCGTTCAAAGGACATTTTCTTGGTACACCTCTTAAATTAACAACTTCACCTCTTAAATTACCAACTTCCAGAAAGACCCAGAAAACGAAAAGAGAAAGGCGGTTCTCTAAGGGTGGACAAGACACGGCAGTACACCTATTAGCTACAGTCTTCAGTTAGCGAGTTAGTATGGTAGTTATAAGTTC
>NW_007529573.1:0-216 GCF_000475195.1 Diaphorina citri
TTACCTAGATATTGTAGATGTACCCTGATCTGATGCATACGGCCAGAGTGTGGCTTACACAGTACCACACTAGTGTTGCTCTTCTCATTGTATCCCAACATCTGGAAGGTGGTCATACAGGATTTGCCCTTACTGGACACCTTACACACTCCTATCTTGTAGCTGACCACCTCTATGGGTTCTGTAGACTCGATGGTCTCACTGTGAATCAGAAGG
>NW_007529574.1:0-216 GCF_000475195.1 Diaphorina citri
CTATCCGTCTCCCTAGAAGGCTAATGACCCCAATTGGCTCTTGGCTCACGTTCCCTATTTCTCCTGTTATCCCCGGGGATAAAAAGCCAGCGGCCCCTAATTGGGAGTAGTTCCAATAGGGTGATATGTGTTTCTATTCCTCGTATTGGCTGAAGGACCAGCGACCCTGGAGCCAGCGTTTCCCAGAGCCAACGTCCGCGTCCTTTGGAAAGGGAG
>NW_007529575.1:0-216 GCF_000475195.1 Diaphorina citri
CTTTTTGGTGGTTTTCAGGTCTACTGACTAAATGGTTAGAGATATCAAAAAAGTTATGAGAGGAGACCCCCAAAATCATACCTACGAAACCCAGCTAAGCATACATAATTTAATAGGATAAGGAAAGTCGTGTGATGTTCACTCCAGAATTTTCCTTGTTTTGAACTGTTGAACAGTTTGGTGCCTGATTTCATCGGAATCGAACAAACTATTCGA
>NW_007529576.1:0-216 GCF_000475195.1 Diaphorina citri
ATACTGCCCACCAGAGTGCCAGTTCTACCTGACATCATTGTAATGTTCACTGCCATTGCTCTGAAAGACAAAGAGGACATGGTCTTTAAAGGGTGGTACACAACTACACCCTGTTGCAGACTTAAGATGAGTCCAAAGCCAAACAGAATAGAAGGACTGAAAAGTCCCTTTACCTCAGCAGTCTAAACAAGGTCTCGTATATTTAATGGGTCAAAG
>NW_007529577.1:0-216 GCF_000475195.1 Diaphorina citri
GTTTTATCAGGTGGAGGGGAGAAAAGGGAGAAAAGCTCCCACTGCCTAAGAGCAGCTTTGGATCTTACTGTGAGAGTCATATTGGACAAAAAGGAGCTACATGATATGGAACCAAGGAAGTTTTTGTGTAGGAATAGGCATATGGATATGTCCCTTCTTACAGCTAATTCCATAACATTGAAATGAGTACACATCAAAGGATAAGAATAATAGGTA
>NW_007529578.1:0-216 GCF_000475195.1 Diaphorina citri
ATGGAATTGATGAAAGTTTTCTTCTAAATTCTACTCCTATCCTTTTGAAATTACCAGGGAATACTTCTAATGGAATTGATGAAAGTTTTCTTCTAAATTCTACTCCTATCCTTTTGAAATTACGAGGGAATACTTCTAATGGAATTGATGAAAGTTTTCTTCTAAATTCTACTCCTATCCTTTTGAAATTACCAGGGAATACTTCTAATGGAATTG
>NW_007529579.1:0-216 GCF_000475195.1 Diaphorina citri
TAATTGGTGTATGATCATTTATTGGAAGAGTTCTTTTTCCTGTTAGGTTAGACCCAGGTCTATACCTACAGTTTCAGTTGACTTTAGCTGCAGTTTTTTTCTGGCTCTCTTTTAAAGAACAAAGTTCTTCTGCACGATCTCTTCCACCCATATGTCTTTAGTTACAGTTCCCGGTAAGGCCAGGACCGTAAACCATGAAGGACTCCATATTCCGCA
>NW_007529580.1:0-216 GCF_000475195.1 Diaphorina citri
TAAAAAATTACAATATGAAACTAATGACATTTGGTTGACATACTTTGTCCATAATCCATAAAACTTACGCTGGTGGTGAAGTGATTAAAGCGGTAGATATTGAATCCGAAGGTTGTTCGTTCAAGTCAGGTGATACAAATAATATTGGCCTAACTACAGATAAAAAGATACAGAAGTGCGTGCTAACTGCAACATAGCCTGAGCCTCTGCCGCTGG
>NW_007529581.1:0-216 GCF_000475195.1 Diaphorina citri
TATCGGAAAAACAATACCGGGCTGGAATTCAGGCACAATTTATCATGAGACAATACCATGTGACCTCTCACCTATGGTACCTGAGAGCAACAATTTATATTCCTAAATTCCTGTTCCACCGAATGTGAAAACCTTGACAAGAGAAATAGATAAAGAAAGAGATTGAGATAAGGAGATAGAAAAGGGAGGGATGAAACTAGAAAGGAAGATAGAGGG
>NW_007529582.1:0-216 GCF_000475195.1 Diaphorina citri
CCCTGAGGTTAAGGCATCTGTTAGAGACATCCATTCCACTCTGAAATGAGAACATATTTAAGACAAGAGGTGAAAAAAAGGTAACTACTTGTCCGTGGAATATTGCTACCCAAGAAACTGGCACAAACAAGCAGTGAGCAGTGTTATTATAAGGTTAGGTTAAACGCAAGAAGGAGTTTTCACAATTAGAGCAGTGATTAGTGTTATTATAGGGTT
>NW_007529583.1:0-216 GCF_000475195.1 Diaphorina citri
CCCAACTTGTTCCAGGGGCCTGACCGATTTGAACTGGCTCTTCTTAAACAACAACCGACTGAAATCTTTGGAAGGCCAACTGGGAACTCTATCCAAATTACAACTGCTCGTCATAGAGCAGAATCAACTTGAAGCATTGCCCTCTGATATCCAACTGTTTTCCCAGCTAGGCAGTTTGTATGCGAACAACAACAGGATCACTTCTTTGGATGGACT
>NW_007529584.1:0-216 GCF_000475195.1 Diaphorina citri
ACGTCGCTTCTTTGACTCTTCGAAGATATTGTTTTAGCAAAACTTACTAAAGAGGAAATGGGTTTTTAGTTTCATGGGCCTGGCTCGTCGAGTCCAGAAATAGATCAAGTGTATCACTTTGGTGTACGCTAATCATGTATGTATGTATGTTCTGTCAGCGTTTCTCAAAATGAGATCTGCCAATACTTGTGGAAGTTTTTATAACCATACCTCATC
>NW_007529585.1:0-216 GCF_000475195.1 Diaphorina citri
TTCCCCTGGTCAGTGCTCACTGAAGATTTCGCTTTGCAATTACTTAATCTAATCTAAGGTATCTGGCAAGATTCGTTGATAAGCTTATCCTGTCTATTGTTCTCAACCACAGAAAGATACATGCGAGTATATCTATCATTTAGTCAACCTAGGCAAACAGGATTCATCTGAAGGTTTTGACAACGCATGCAAATATTTGCCAATTCAGCAGGAATG
>NW_007529586.1:0-216 GCF_000475195.1 Diaphorina citri
TCCTTTTTGGATTATTAAAAACTCCTTTTTGGATTATTAAAAACTCCTTTTTGGATTATTAAAAACTCCTTTTTGGATCAATAAAAATTCTCCCATCAGTGAAATCTCTCATTAAGTCATTGGTGAAATCCACCATGAGTTTAACTCTATGGATAAAACCAGTGCCGGGTCTACGGATGGGGGGAAGCCTCCGGGTCTGAAACGAAGCACCTCGGC
>NW_007529587.1:0-216 GCF_000475195.1 Diaphorina citri
CTCCCTTTATTCCCAATTTAAGGTTCAAGTCACCCATCCATTTATTGGCCTTGCTCGGCGTAGCTTAACATAGGTGACTTGGCTTTATTGTTCTCTGGACAAAATTTGCACCACCACTTTCGTGTTCCTGTTAAAAAAACCTTTAATTTGATATATAGGTCGACTAGGTTTGGATAAGTCCTTCTATGGGAACAGACAGACTGACAGACACACAGA
>NW_007529588.1:0-216 GCF_000475195.1 Diaphorina citri
AAACCAATCTCGAGTGTTTGCTCCGAGCTTTTGTCAGCACTATAAATTCCAAGTGCGAAAGCTTTGTCGGACTTCTGTTGTACATATTCACCAAGAAAATCCTAACTAAGGTTCGTGCCAACTAAAAAGTTACTACTTTGGATGGAATCTCTTCAGGTAAGTAAGTTATTAGACTATAAGCTCGTTTTGAAATTACATGGTTCGAAAACACCTGTC
>NW_007529589.1:0-216 GCF_000475195.1 Diaphorina citri
AATAAACGGAACAACAAACATTTCTAATTTCCAATTCTAATTCATTCCTCTTGAACTTTTTTTTCCTTGTTGCATGAAAAATATTTAACATGTATGTCATTATAGGTATGTAATTTATGTGTATTACCTATATCTTAAAATTAGGAGGTTAAATAGAAGGAACTGGACCATCAGTCTAAGGCTAAGGTCTTATCGTAGTTATCGCCCTAAAGCAGA
>NW_007529590.1:0-216 GCF_000475195.1 Diaphorina citri
CGTTTGGGACATTTTAAAGTCGTCTTAGTTGGGGAAAGCCCCCGGAAAACCGTCTTAGTTGGGTATATTTGGAATCAGAAGACCTTTCCGCGTCTTTTGGTATTAATCTCAGCCATGTACCTTATGAGGTAAAATTTTACCTTTTTTCAAAAAAGGCCGTCTTAGTTGAGGAAAGCCCCCGGAAAACCGTCTTAGTTGGGTATATTTGGAATCAGG
>NW_007529591.1:0-216 GCF_000475195.1 Diaphorina citri
ACTTAGTCCCGAGCTCATATGTGAAATATGATACCTATTATTAAGGGAAAAGACGCTCCAACGACGGGGTTGGAAGAGAGTATTCCACCTAAACTCTACACCATCTTATAGCTTTTTTTCTTAGCTTTCTAATTATTCGACTTTTATCCCCGATTTCGTGTCGCTACGACCTCGTATAAGCCGAGCAAGAAACTTAGTCCCGAGCTCATATGTGAA
>NW_007529592.1:0-216 GCF_000475195.1 Diaphorina citri
TTAAAAGAGTGTACAAAATTAGTAGGTACATGATAGGTAGGCACTTGGTTACCCAATATTTCGAACGGCATCGGCAGAGGACTTTCAATGGAGCAGTTGCAAATGGGTAAAAATTGTAAATAAAAGGTCAATTCCTATGTAAAAAGTTGTGAAAAATCCAAATCTGAGGTCAAAACTCCGAAAAAGTAACTGTAAAAGGTCGAAAATTCAATTTTT
>NW_007529593.1:0-216 GCF_000475195.1 Diaphorina citri
ATGGCTGATAAAAGAGATCTTTCCTCTATTTTATCATTACCTTTCGTCTATAGCTAAAGCCGCTACAACAACAGCCCCTAAATTCATCTACCTAGTTTGGAAATCCCTAAACTAGACCATATGAACATACCGGTGTGAATAATCTTCTCCTCTAAAGGTTTTGATTTGAATCTGGACGAAAAGCAAACCACACGAGATGAAAGTCGTGTCCCTAGA
>NW_007529595.1:0-216 GCF_000475195.1 Diaphorina citri
GGACAACTGTTTGATAGCACGTTGTGCCTGAAAGGCTGAAGGAGATAAACCATAGGTCACGGTATTGAGCTCGAATTCAATGACGTCAGAGGAATGATTCGGTTTCCAGAAGATATGTTGATGAGGTCTATCATCTGAATGAATGAGAACCTGGCGATACATTTGTTTTATATCGGCACAAACAGGAATAGCGTAGGTGCGAAACTGAGTGATGAT
>NW_007529596.1:0-216 GCF_000475195.1 Diaphorina citri
CTGGGAGGAGTTGGTATTGATTTTTTGACAAGTGCAGTTTGTTGATTAGTTTCCAAGGTAGATTCATATCGAGGTTGTGGAATCATTTTCGAAGGTGACGAACTCTTGCATACAAAACGAGATTTCATTGGAGACATATTTGATGTATTTTGTATATGTAGATCTCCAGAAGTTTCAGCTATTGACTTTTCTCTAGTAGGAGGAGTACTATCTTCA
>NW_007529597.1:0-216 GCF_000475195.1 Diaphorina citri
GAGGTCTGTTTATGCTCTGATTTGCAACCCACTCAGTAGTAAGTAGCAATTGCGAGAATATTTTCCCTCAGTGAATAAGTTCTGATCCGATGTAACCCTACCTGATACCTGATAGTATATTATCTTATTTCCCGTGTGAATTTCAATTAACAAGGTAAAAAGAGCTTAGGCACCTATAACGCGAACTTCAAAGGTAAAAGAATGTAAGGAGCAATA
>NW_007529598.1:0-216 GCF_000475195.1 Diaphorina citri
GTCCACAACTAGAACGTTCAACAAGTATGAACTAGTCGAAGAAAATCGAGATTCCAATTTAATCACACTTTCTCCAAGAACAGGCTTAGATGACGAACCCAAACCAGAAACCACAGTGGTGGTTGTACCTCCACAGGGGAGATTTAACTGATTACAAAATTTGCGAGTAATAAAGTGACTTTGTGAGCCACTATCCAAGAGGAACCGAGCTTTATG
>NW_007529599.1:0-216 GCF_000475195.1 Diaphorina citri
AAAAAAAAAGTTAGTCAACTTAAGTATGTATTATTTGTAAAAAAAAGGAAACTTTTGCACAGAATATAGTAGATTGTTAATAATTAAAATTCAGACCCAAAAATGAAATTTAGACTTTCGGCCCTGATGGCCTCTGGGGCTGGAGCTCAAAATGGATATTTCAAAATTTTATTTTTAGGACTGAATTTCAAAATGAATAATTAGTGGGACCTATTT
>NW_007529600.1:0-216 GCF_000475195.1 Diaphorina citri
CCTTTTCTTTTTACTTTCTATTACCCTTACGTATAGGGAACCTATACAAGGTAATGAGATTGCAATCGGTCCAAATTTCTTCTTTTGAGGCGATAAGACCTCCGTTGTTAGTGTCAAAATAAGTATTCCGGTCCTACAGAATCTGGTTAAGTGGCGGCGTAAGAATTACGCTAGACAAAGCTACTATCATGGACTGTGAATAAGCCTTCGATTACA
>NW_007529601.1:0-216 GCF_000475195.1 Diaphorina citri
AGGTTACGTAGGATCTAGATCACATGAGTTCAAGGTTACGTAAGTTCAAGGTTACATGAGTTCAAGGTTACGTAAGTTCTAGATCACATGAGTTTAAGGTTACATAGGTGTAACATAAGTTTAAGGTTACACAAATTCAAGGTCGCATGAGTCTAAAGTTACGAACCTAAGTCCAAGGTCAAGGTTACATCAGTTCAAGGTCATAATATGAGTTTA
>NW_007529602.1:0-216 GCF_000475195.1 Diaphorina citri
TTATTATTATTATTATTATTATTATTATTATTATTGCGTAATCACTTTATTAAGGTACATAATATTACATATGGGAAACAACTTTCAACTTATGAATATCTAAATTTCTCTCATTCATTCAGGACTTTCCTAACGATAGACGTGGTAGATAAAATGACTGACATCTGTGCTTTCTTGATGATAGCTGAAGGATTTTTGATTTTCAACTTCTCTATA
>NW_007529603.1:0-216 GCF_000475195.1 Diaphorina citri
GTCTTTTAAATATTTTCATCACTGTGAAATCTTCTGCATTGCAAACAAATATTTTACCATGGAAATTGCATAATGTAAGTAATTAATGCTATAAAGGATTTGATTGAATGGAATAAGTACCTACATAAGTCCTTACCTAGACTCCAGACAAAGAATAAAATTAGAATCCAGATATAGAATAAGGTAAAGTCCTTACCTAGACTTCAGATATAGAAT
>NW_007529604.1:0-216 GCF_000475195.1 Diaphorina citri
GAAATTGAGTCAGTCCCCTTCAAGATTTGAAATACGATCGAACTGCGTTTCTGGCAGGTTGTAGACTTAGGGCCGAATACACAATCGTTCCTAAATGATTTAGGTTCCTTTTTCCTTAAGATTTCCTATTCCCTTAAAGTATCCATTTTCCTATGTTGTTTATTTTCTTCTGCTTTAATACTAATGGCGTCTGTTTGTCATAGGCCACTTTCAATT
>NW_007529605.1:0-216 GCF_000475195.1 Diaphorina citri
CCATACCTCGGCTGGGATTGAACCCACGCCCTCCTGTTTATCAGGCGAGCGCCTTGACCACTACACCACCGAGGCAGGCAAGAAAAATGGGGAGAGAGGGAGGAAAAGGAAAGGGAGTGAGAGGAAGAGAAAAACGGGGAGAGGAAGGAAAAGGAAAGGGAGTGAGAGAGAGAGAGGAAGAGAAAAAGGGGGAGAGAGGAAGGAAAAGGAAAGGGA
>NW_007529606.1:0-216 GCF_000475195.1 Diaphorina citri
ATGTTTCAGGACTCAGGTGCACATAAATCTCACACCGTAGATGCATAAACACAAGGAGCGTGGAATCCGTAGATGCATATAAACTACACAAGCAGGTCCATTATAACGTACGAATAAGTATGGTAGGTGATTGGGAGCTGGATTATTGCGATATATGTATTTGGAAAATCCTACAATGCTGCAGTGAGCACCAAAATTTGTGAAATAATAACACAA
>NW_007529607.1:0-216 GCF_000475195.1 Diaphorina citri
CGTGGCGAAGCACTGAAAATCTTTTAATCTGATGTATTATCTACATATTCAGGGTGTTCCCGGCAGATATCTCCGGGAACTTTTTGTAGCCCTTGACCTGTACTATTTGTCATTTTCGGCTTGACATAGCTTTGTGACACACCCTGTATATCTGTTTTAATTTTCAGTTTATGAAGCGTATATTCTCCTACTACACAGTCCTGCGGGAGATTTCCA
>NW_007529608.1:0-216 GCF_000475195.1 Diaphorina citri
AATTCATTATTTACTGTTTGAATGGAAAGGAAAAGTAAACCCATAGAACATAATAAATGAACATAATGTACTTTTCACGAAACATAATTGTTATATTGTTACGTAATGAGTTATTAGACTTTGACTGGAAGTTGTTACGGGTCGAGGAAGAGCGCTGAATATTGGTACCTTGCCAGAAAACGGACCTACTCTTGATCTATTGAGGGTTTTGAGCCT
>NW_007529609.1:0-216 GCF_000475195.1 Diaphorina citri
CTACTGAAGATCACTCAGATCTTCAAGCTTAGTTAGGAATCAGATCAACTCTTATACAAAAACCCCATTCTAAATTTTTAGAGGCTTAATGTGTAAGGAAAATAGCCCTTGTACGAATTGGATTGGCTTAAACCTTTAACCCTGAATCAAATTAGAAAGACCTTTCAATTTTTCTGATCAGGCATTTGGGCTTTAAATAAGACCTTCTACAAAGTT
>NW_007529610.1:0-216 GCF_000475195.1 Diaphorina citri
AAGCCAGACTTTGCTGGCTATGCTTGCTGCAGTATAGGAATGGAAGATCTTGAAAATGCAACGTGACTTTGCTGGTTATGAATAGATGCCTTGGATATGTGTGGAAGGCTACGTATGGAAGACCTAGGATATGTTGGAGAAAAGATTGTTCAAGAATCTACACATAAAATAAAGATCAACATACAATGTTATTGAACTCAATGTGCACAAACAGTA
>NW_007529611.1:0-216 GCF_000475195.1 Diaphorina citri
TATCCTGTCAAAATAAATATTTTTATGAGAATGTTCCTAGAATGTTCTCACAAAGTGCTAAATTTTCTCAATTTTCCAATAAATGTCAGAATGTTGAGGGAATATTCCAAGGACATACTCAACATCCCCAATTACTTGTTCAAATATGTATATTTTAACTCATGTTCTCAGAATATTCTCAATGTCCTGTCAAAATAAATATTTTTATGAGAATGT
>NW_007529612.1:0-216 GCF_000475195.1 Diaphorina citri
AGGCAAAAGCTAAAAGCTTGTCGCATCATTTTCCTTATCTGCAAAACGGCGAAGGAACTTAATGAAAATAAGGAAACAGAAGAAGGAAAAGATATATTATTTGTCTGGCGTTCCTTCCCTCCAAAGCATCCTCAAACTCTCGAGAGAAAGGGGAATTCTCTCTTCCAAAAACCCATCCTCCACCAAGTTTTCCCTCATCCTTTCTATACTGTATCC
>NW_007529613.1:0-216 GCF_000475195.1 Diaphorina citri
AATTAATTCCAACAAAACAAACAATGAAATGAATGACCTAAAAGATAAAGCACGGATGTAAACAATAATGAATAATGAATGCCGGTGTCGGAATATAAATCAAAAACCAAACAAGACCGCACACACAGAATGACAACAAACGTGCAGAAGTTAAATATGCAAACAGCATGAACTATGAGAGAATGCAACGGAATATAGAGGAACGGAAGAAAAAAT
>NW_007529614.1:0-216 GCF_000475195.1 Diaphorina citri
AATCGAGTCCATCATGTCTGTAGTACAAAGGTTATCGTCCAGAGTTTCAGGACTCTTGAGCTCAAACTTGGGAGCTGTAACTTCCCCGCTCAATGAATCGACCAAGAATTATTTCACATACAGTTTGGAACCGTCTCAGCCGTTGCCTAGAGAGCCCAAGTGGTGCACTCCAGAAGAGGCTGTGCAATGTATCAAATCGGGAGACACAGTTTTCCT
>NW_007529615.1:0-216 GCF_000475195.1 Diaphorina citri
TTTCTTTCAAAGAAAGTTCTGGATGAAAGGAAAGAAAGCTTAGAAGAGTTTTCTTGTGCCCAAAGAGTTTGTTTGAGGCTATTGGTATAGAAGAAAACTGTTTTCTTTCGGTGCAAAAAACGAAAATCCCAATGCACAAAGTAGCTTCGCAGAGCAAGGGCCTGGTGTTAGTAAATTTCAACATTAATATTTCGGAAATAATAGCGTGTTAATAAG
>NW_007529616.1:0-216 GCF_000475195.1 Diaphorina citri
GCTTTAGTTCTAGCCCATTGGTGATGGCAAAATAAAGGGAAAATATCATTATCAGGTATACCTATGTAGGTACACCAGGGTGATCTTTAGCTAACAAGACTGGTTAGGGTTTCCTGTTCTTCTCCCTGTTTAATCTCCCTTAGCCACACCATACAGCTGAACTTATTCTAATCTCCTCTCCCCAGACGAGCTTCCCTACATGAACGTCCCCCTACA
>NW_007529617.1:0-216 GCF_000475195.1 Diaphorina citri
CACACCTTAGTAAATGGATTACACCTATATTGCCTGAGAATCCTTGCTTTCCTAAGACCAGACACTCACTATCAGGTAGATCTGACGACAGGTACCTACACCTGATCAGGTCTGCCTGGTAGTGTGTGCGCGCTCATCAGATATCAGGTAGACCTTTTCAGCTGCACCTGTCAGGTCTACCTGATAGTGAGTGGCTGTGACAAATTGTGATAAGGA
>NW_007529618.1:0-216 GCF_000475195.1 Diaphorina citri
ATTATTAGGTACCTGGGCAATTAAACATAACGAGACTGATTGGAATTACAATCACTCTCACTTTGAGATTTATATCAGGTTTGACCTTTACCTCAATCACTATTGTACCTAATAAAGATGACGACTACGAATAATAAAAATGTGATAAGGACCTTTGTAACTTTTTTCTCGGAGAGGAGGTAACTTTTGAGAGCTTATCGTCTCCAAAGCGACAAG
>NW_007529619.1:0-216 GCF_000475195.1 Diaphorina citri
AGGAGCAGTTGTTCAATATTGTTTTCAAATTGTTGCTTTTTAGGAAGGAAATTGTTGGCTCTGGTCATTTCAGCATTTAAAGATTTTTCCCCTTAGGAAATGGTGTTATATTGCGAATGATTTTTCTCCGCTACTTAGCAAAGTTGTTCGTTTTAGTGCATCTTCATAAACCCATGCTGTACTACGCTGAACCATCACTATCAAAGAGATGGTGTC
>NW_007529620.1:0-216 GCF_000475195.1 Diaphorina citri
CGTATGTCACTGTGTAGTTTTGTGTACTATTGCATGAAATGTTATAGGGTGGAATTAAAATCCTGATTGATTTTGCCTAATTTCCCCAACTCCGTATTTCTAACATTGTAGGTCTTTCATCCGCTTTGGCTATAAAAAGTCTGGACTTTAAGCAGGGATGATACCAGTCTGAAATTTCCCTTGCTAAAGAAATACCAAAGATTAAGTGCGAAGGGC
>NW_007529621.1:0-216 GCF_000475195.1 Diaphorina citri
AAGCTAAATCAAAATTTTGAAGGTGTACCTTCAAAATCAAGCCCCCCCAAAAATTTAGGCAAGAACCGCCTATGCTCAAAACTTCCTTTTTCAGGCAAAGCAGAATATCAGAAGCGAACCCAAGACATCGACGAGTTCACCGAGACATTTGAAAATTTGAAAACCCAAGTGAACGACAAGAATCGACACATCGTCGAAGAGTTCATAACGAAGAAA
>NW_007529622.1:0-216 GCF_000475195.1 Diaphorina citri
CTCCACACTTTTTAATCCACAAGCAGAAAAAATGCCGCACTTTTTGTCAAGTTGTTCGTGTAACAGAATATTCACAATATTAAGGGCATTTCTACGTTAAATGAAATGATTTTCTTTAAGGTACAGCCAAACATAGTCTGCCAACCTAGTTAGCTTAGTTGGTAGTGCGTCTGCCTTGTAAGCGCTAGGCCGCGGGTTCGATTCCCGCCCGGGGCG
>NW_007529623.1:0-216 GCF_000475195.1 Diaphorina citri
CGAATTTTCATCATGTCTCAGGTCGCCTGACATGCCACCTGACAAACTAGTTTTTACTGCCACACACTTCATTCCAGAGATGACAAGTCGGACCTGACAGGTCAAAACAGACAGGCGACCTGATAGTGTATGGCTGGCCTTACCTGACCTAATCAATTACATATTACCTAAAAATTCCATTTCTTTTCTTACAGAACAATCTCATTCAATGTTTTT
>NW_007529624.1:0-216 GCF_000475195.1 Diaphorina citri
ATTTCCGTGTGAAAAATGCCATAGTAACATCATTGGGTAATTTTTAGTAAGTTCCGACCATTTCCGAGTGAAAAATACAATAATAACATCATTGGGTAAGTTTTGGTAAGTTCCGACCATTTCCGAGTGAAAAATACAATAATAACATCATTGGGTAAGTTTTGGTAAGTTCCGATCATTTCCGAGTGAAAAATACCATAATAACATCATTGGGTA
>NW_007529625.1:0-216 GCF_000475195.1 Diaphorina citri
GATGGTGGGATTCGAACCCGGGACCTTCTGCATGGCAAGCAAGCGCGTTACCACTGGACCAACCGTGCCCCCCAGCAAGCGCGTTACCACTGGACCAACCGTGCCCCCCATCTTTTAGAGTCCGCCCATTCGGACGTGTTGAATCAGTTTTTGATCTGATCATTCTAATAACTTTTGAAAATAAGGTTGAGGAAAATGTAAAATGTGCCGGACATC
>NW_007529626.1:0-216 GCF_000475195.1 Diaphorina citri
TATGCAATAAGATGGAAAAATGGGAGGAGGAAGAGGAAGAGAAGGGAGGGAATGAGTTTTAACTCGTGACACGGAATTATGCAAGTATGAAGTGAAGTGTAAAATATGTTACAACATGATTCACACCTCACACTTGTCAGTCCTGAGTTCCAGATCTAATAATTCATCTAGCAATGTGTTTTGTTTTCTAAACACCCTGTGAATTAGGTTACATGT
>NW_007529627.1:0-216 GCF_000475195.1 Diaphorina citri
ATCTGAAAGGACATTATTTGCTAAAACTTTTAGTGCAACATTTCTTTCAAAATCAATGATGTTCTTGTCAGGTAGTTATGCTTGTATGTTTATACAAAACAATACTGTGTCAACTTTCCCCTCATGTTGTTTTGGCGTCTTGTACTCGCGTGGCATCTTCTTGTTTCCAAAACTCGAACCTGTTCTTCAAAGCACTCCCTGACCGTCTTCGCATAT
>NW_007529628.1:0-216 GCF_000475195.1 Diaphorina citri
ATCAATTCTGACCTGTAACAATGAAAACATGATTTACAGGTTATTCAGAAAATTTCACACATCTAGGTATGTACCTACATATTTGCCATTTCGTAGTCCAGCGATAGGACTGATAGCCCTTGAAGAATGTTAGGTAGGTACCTACCGTAATCTACCTACAAACTACAAACTCATCAATCATCATCCATGGAAGTATGTGTAGGTACTTTCAGCTAT
>NW_007529629.1:0-216 GCF_000475195.1 Diaphorina citri
CAGTATCATTCTCAAGACAAAATAACACGAGAAATCACAAAATATGTATAAAACAACAGAAATAGAAATTCTAGAGACGAAGCAAATAATATATCATTATATTATAATTTTTATCATCGCAGTGAATATTATATTATGTATTATCATTGGGCCGAGAACTGAAACCCAGCGTGCTAGAGCAGAACGGAAGTGTTGTGTTCAGACGAATTGTAGAAA
>NW_007529630.1:0-216 GCF_000475195.1 Diaphorina citri
TAATTTCAGTGATCCTTTGAGAACTTTTAATGTGCAATTGCAGCTTACTTTTTTAATGTTGCTTATTTTTGCTATTGGTAGTTATAGTTTTTTTCCCATATATATTTTTTATCAATATTTTTAGGCAGTTCGATTGCGGCTATTTTTTGAGGAAGAATATCAAACTCGTAAAGATTGTGACCCAAGAGTGAACTGCCTTAGCACGTATTTTGTATT
>NW_007529631.1:0-216 GCF_000475195.1 Diaphorina citri
TCATTCTGAACATTTCAAAACAGCATTTATATAGGGTGTCCGAAAATGTTTGAAAATATGCACCCTGTCATTTCGTTCGATTTTTAGTTTCGGGTTTGAATCATTGATTTCATTGTTGTCGTTTTTCCTCTGAACAATGTGGGGTTGTCCATCTCTGTCTATTGAAGAGGGTACTTGTTCAGAAGTCAAGTCAATGGAACATTGCTACCAAAAGAA
>NW_007529632.1:0-216 GCF_000475195.1 Diaphorina citri
AAAAAAGGAAAAGCAACAGGAGTAAATGGAGAGGCAGAAGAAGAAAGAAAATCAAAAGTCACTACGGAATGAGCATGTTAAGACGCAGACCACACGAGTCTAATGTGGCAGTTGTTTCATGGCTACGAAATAAAAACCTTTTTTTTTAACTTACCGGGTCCGGCTCCCACGACAATAAAGTCGTACTCCTTGAGTATGGGTTTGTTCCCGAACCTC
>NW_007529633.1:0-216 GCF_000475195.1 Diaphorina citri
AATCGTAAACTTTGACGTCACGGCATACGCTCCCGTAGGCGATGACGTCACATCAAATTTCCCGAGCAAAGCTCCCTCACAGGCAACGCATTAATGTGTTTGTGCGCATACGTTTCTTTTCTTTCATTTCTTTCTGCTCATAGTGGCGCTACCTAACGGACGAAAAAAACAACTGCGTAAAGTCTGACGTCACACATATTTGAACTCTTTCATTAG
>NW_007529634.1:0-216 GCF_000475195.1 Diaphorina citri
AACATTGTGTGGTGAGACTTATTGAATATTTTTGACGTTGATCGATTGACCTCGCCATCACAATGGACTTTTCAACAGGAGAAAAATTCAAGTCAATATAAAATTCACTTTTTTATAGAGAGAGCTCAGCTTTTTTCCCCCAGAATCCTGTTGGAAGCGCGTATGAAATAAATGTTCCCGTGAGACTGACTCGAAAGCTTCAAATAAAAGATGTTT
>NW_007529635.1:0-216 GCF_000475195.1 Diaphorina citri
TCCAGAAAGGTATTGATTTTCCTACCTACGTCACAGTACATGCGTTCTGGTAGACACTATGGGCTTCCGTTTCTACTGGACTCATTTTCATTCGGAAAGTTCAACTCACCACTTTCCAGTAAGTATATTTCTTTCGTGTTTTTTGAACAATCAATTTTTTTCACACATTTTTTGTCAATTTTTTCGGCCCCTGAAAAACAAACTATTTTTCTTTGT
>NW_007529636.1:0-216 GCF_000475195.1 Diaphorina citri
ATACTCTACCTTCTTCTTCTTCTCCTTCATTCTTCTTCTCTTGATCTTCTTCTTTATATTTCCCATCATTCTTCTTTCTCTATTTCTTCTTCTTCTCCTCCTCCTCCTCCTCCTCCCTTCGTCTTGTTTTTTTTTATTATACTCTACCTTCTTCTTCTTCTCCTTCATTCTTCTTCTCTTGATCTTCTTCTTTATATTTCCCATCATTCTTCTTTC
>NW_007529637.1:0-216 GCF_000475195.1 Diaphorina citri
AAAACACGTTTTGAGGTCCCTAGAGCCTAAATCCAAAGTTTCAGCCATTGGTCCGTGTGTGTGTCTGTCTGTCCTTCTATCTGTAAACAAAATATCTCGAGAACCCTAAGAGCTAGAGACTTGAGAATTGGCATGCAGCTTTCAAATGTGACAAGGATGCGACACGAAACTTTTGGTTAAGATCGGTGCAACGGTTGGCGGCATTTTACCGCTTTT
>NW_007529638.1:0-216 GCF_000475195.1 Diaphorina citri
TCACTGAACTCCTTACTGTTCAACATTTGGTACAATCTCCCTATTGTATTTTACGACGTTCTTATTGTTTTCTCTTTACGCAAGCATGTGTCTTGGGTTTTGTTGACTGGAAATGTAGTATCACTGAACTCCTTACTGTTCAACATTTGGTACAACCTCCCTATTATATTTTACGACGTTCTTATTGTTTTCTCTTTATGCAAGCATGTGTCTTGG
>NW_007529639.1:0-216 GCF_000475195.1 Diaphorina citri
GCATACTACGGGATGGGCATGCTACGACACAGACCACACGAGTCTAATGTATCAGTTGTTTCATTGCTACGAAATAAAAACGGGGTGGCGGTGAAACACACATTTTAAAAAGAAAGAAATACCCTGTTTACACTGCCAGAATGAGACTGAAAAGTCCTTTTACCCCAGTAGTCTAAACAAGGTCCTGTGTACAGAATAGTTTTGCAATCTTATATT
>NW_007529640.1:0-215 GCF_000475195.1 Diaphorina citri
ATACTCCCTCCTGCAGCTGATCATACAGGGGAAAATCGGCTACACAACCTCAGGAAATGGACAGGCAAAATATCGCCTGAACTCTTCCGCATAGCTGTGAACAAAGTCAAACTAGACATAAAAACATAAACATACACTGTTTTTGATTCTATATTTTATAGTTCTCAATTAATAAAATATAATATAGAAGATTCATCAAACATACAGCAAAGAAA
>NW_007529641.1:0-215 GCF_000475195.1 Diaphorina citri
ATTGATCGTAACATATTATGTGAACTTTCTGACGAACTTTTCATTTTTTCAATTAAAAAGTTCTACACGTGACGTCAGCTAGGTACTAACAGGATGACAGACGTCACTCTAGACCTCTTCACTTTACACTTTGCAGGTCTAAACTCTACAGAAATGACAGAATGCAGCTCTAAACTCTACAGAAATGACAGAATGCAGCTCTAAACTCTAAAGAA
>NW_007529642.1:0-215 GCF_000475195.1 Diaphorina citri
GTTGTAAGGTAAATTGATTACTTTAGCACGATTTTACGAGGATACTTTGATTTTCTTTGTTTAAAGCGACACGCAATGTAAACTTTATCAATCAAATCAAATCAAGTAGGTACTACACTGATTGAATTAATAAATGAAATAATGGATTGAAAATATTGAAATTAACGACACAAAATCAAATTAAAAAACCTTAAATAAAATTAAGAAATTCAAAA
>NW_007529643.1:0-215 GCF_000475195.1 Diaphorina citri
CCACCCTGTTTAAGGTTTAAGTGAGGTTTAAATCCACCCGGTTTAAGTGAAGTTTAATCCACCCTGTTTAAGGTTTAAGTGAGGTTTAAATCCACCCGGTTTAAGTGAAGTTTAATCCACCCTGTTTAAGGTTTAAAGACTCGGCCTCTGGTTTTTCTTTCTCTTGATTAGAACTTTAAATTTAATTACAATACCTTCCCTCTCTCTCTCACTCT
>NW_007529644.1:0-215 GCF_000475195.1 Diaphorina citri
CAAAATGTAACGAAATGTTATTCAAAAAATTCAAAGTTGCAAAAAAGTTCAATGAAAAAATGGTAAAATTACGAAAAATTTCAATCAGTAATCAAACTGTAAGTATGAGAAAGTTTTATGCTATTCCATGAAAAAAATTTAAAGTACAAAAGGTAAACAAAGCAAGCAAATGACAAACGAAAAGTTGAGAATAAGTAGGTACAAGTTACTTCAAT
>NW_007529645.1:0-215 GCF_000475195.1 Diaphorina citri
ACTTTTAGTACTGTCTGACTTACGGTTGAGAAGTTGCGGGTTCGATACTTCCCTGTGTCGACAAATTTCCCTTTTAATATTCGTGAACCGTTACCAAATAAGCAAGTGAATAGTTAATCCCATGTGATTTTTCACGTCGAATCGAATGGTGCTACTTTTAGCACTGTCAGACTTACGGTTGAGAAGTTGCGGGTTCGATACTCCCCTGTGTCAAC
>NW_007529646.1:0-215 GCF_000475195.1 Diaphorina citri
TTAGGTGCTGGGTCAACACGAGAACACCAGAAAGTAACCCGTTGAAATATTTGTGATGGAAAAACGAGTGTAAATTTTTGTCAATGGCGATGGTGAGATTCGAATTAAAGGAACAATAATAGTGAAGGAGGAAAATTTATGTAGTTGAAGGAAGAATAGGGAAAAATAGAGAAAGTAAAAATGACGAAAAGATAAAATACGAGTAGATTAGGATA
>NW_007529647.1:0-215 GCF_000475195.1 Diaphorina citri
CAAATCTCTTCTTGGTAGCTAGGTACAGTACCTACCTTACCTAACGATTTTCACTCTTCTAAAATCGACCGAACAACTTACAACTTGGTGATAACGTTGATATTTTGGGTACACTTACCGTTTTATCCTTTGATTTATTGTCGATTACATGGGGTACCGTTTTGTCCTTTGATTTGTTGTCGATTACATGTCGATAGTCGATTACATGGGGTAGC
>NW_007529648.1:0-215 GCF_000475195.1 Diaphorina citri
AATCTTAACAACCTAGGACTTTTTGCCACTCTGTAGAATAATAGCTAGACAGAAGTGGATATAAATCGTAGAGCCCTATTGCTAGGAGAGACGAAATGCTGAGACAGGTCCATAAAGAGTAGCACAGCAGATGTTTGATCGCAGGGAAATAAAAAGAGGCGATAAAACACCCTTTTAATAGGGGTTATACCTACTTGGAAATATACGCTTTTACG
>NW_007529649.1:0-215 GCF_000475195.1 Diaphorina citri
GTGACTATTTTGTAACATCATATACAGGGTGACTCTTTTGTAGCATCAAATACAGGGTGATCCAAGGAATAGAGGTGTCTCCATTGAACATCATGTATTGTGATCTAATGATCATGTGATCTAATGATCAATGTTCTTTTTTTTTCGGAGTTTTTCGTCAGCCTCTCAATCCCTAGGGAGATTGCTTTGGGCTGACATTTTGTTTTAGCTACAAA
>NW_007529650.1:0-215 GCF_000475195.1 Diaphorina citri
AACAACAACAACAACAACAACAACAACAACAACAACAACAACAACAACAACAACAACAACTACAACAACAACAACAACTCACGGTAATAAGAAGATCTGTAGGTACCTACGTTACCTACTAATCATGTTAAAATAGGTACATGCTTAGAAAAAAGGAGTGAGATCCCCCACAAAAACACAAATGTGAAAAAAAGGCCAAGTTCCTATCCAAAAAT
>NW_007529651.1:0-215 GCF_000475195.1 Diaphorina citri
CATACTTAAATAGTCAAGGTAGTCTTGTTATTACCTAGCCAATGATGACACCATCTCTGTGTCATCATCCATTTCAGCAGTGAGTTCCCAAGTTTTACTTCGACCGGTTTCATTTAGCTTGCCTGTGTGTCTCTCTCTTTGTTTGTTTGCTACACCATAACTCTCAAACGGATACTCGTACAAGTCCGGTTGTGATTAAATGGAGCAAAAAAGTT
>NW_007529652.1:0-215 GCF_000475195.1 Diaphorina citri
TAACCTCACCCATATCCACCTTTCGCCTGTAAGAAAATAACTAAGGTAATTAGAAACGTGAAGAGTAACCTAACCTAAACTAACCTAACCTAACTTAACCTAACCTAACCTGACCTAACCTAACCTAACCTAACCTGACCTAACCTAACCTGACCTAACCTAACCTAACCTAACCTAACCTAAACTAACCTAACCTAACTTAACCTAACCTAACC
>NW_007529653.1:0-215 GCF_000475195.1 Diaphorina citri
TGCTTATTTTGGGTGTTCTTGTTCTTATAGCCAAACTTTTACAATATCTCTAACCGTTTAGTTGGTATAGCTGAAAACTGCCGAAAAACGGTCAGAAACCACCAAAAAGCGGTCAAAATACCGCCAATCGCTGCACTTATCTCAACCAAACGTTTTGAGTTGCATCCTTGTCACATTTGACATCTACATACCAAATTTCAAGTCTCTAGCTCTTA
>NW_007529654.1:0-215 GCF_000475195.1 Diaphorina citri
CTCCCTCAGGCTCATCAAGCAGGGAGGGCTTGCTGCTCAGGGTAGAACGTACGGGTGCATGGTGGACGCATTCTAATACGTGTTTGACAGTTAGGTTTTCACCACAGGAACATAGAGGGGGCGTGGTTCTCTCAAAAAGGTAACTGTGAGTGACTCTAGTGTGGCCTATTCTTAGCCTGCTAAGGACTACCTCATCATATCTCCTGGACTGTTGG
>NW_007529655.1:0-215 GCF_000475195.1 Diaphorina citri
TCTCTCTTCGATTTCGGGACGATAAGACCATAGCAGTTACAGTTCCCTCTGTCAAACCTCTTAAAAAAAAAGAAAAAATCAAAAAGTACATACAAAAGATGAGTGTGCCAGCCCTAGTTATATGTATAGCTCGGTTGGTAAGCGCGTCTGCCTAGTGACTAGTGATCGCTAGGCCGCGGGTTCGATTACGAACTAAGGCGGATTTTATCCTGAAC
>NW_007529656.1:0-215 GCF_000475195.1 Diaphorina citri
TTTTTCTATCTTAGGAAAACCGGCAAACATAGCCGAGAAAAGGATTGAGAGAGAAAGAAAAGAGAAGGATCGAAGAAAGAAGGACAGTATAGGAGAAACCCAGCCGTCCCGAAAACGAACTTACAAGGCAGGCGCTTTACCTTCCAAGATCATTTGGGTTGGCAGAGAGATTGATTGGTATAATTAGGGCCATGTGCCATTTAAGCCCTATGTCA
>NW_007529657.1:0-215 GCF_000475195.1 Diaphorina citri
AAAAAATAAGTTATAAAATCAACACCAAAAGAACTTGAACCAAATACTTGACATTGAAAATCAACTCGAAAACACAATTTGAGTAAAATAGCTCAAGAGCACATTGCAAAGGAAGTCATTCATCAAATACTGAGAGTGTTTGGAAGGGTAGCAGTAACAAATACAACAGAAGTCCAAGAGCTAACTAAATTGACAAGGAATTGTGTAAAGATAGC
>NW_007529658.1:0-215 GCF_000475195.1 Diaphorina citri
CATATTACACAAATGAGGGAGTCATTTATGTTCTTCATACAATAAACCTTCATCATAGTAATCAGTAGGCTATTACTGCTATTAGTGTGTAGAAGTATGATTGTCCCAGTTGTCTAATTTATTCAAGGAGTGAATCATATACTTCCGAAGATGCACCTTACTGAAATGTGTAGGTGTGGTAGTGTTCTGTAAATTACAGACTGGGAATGCTGGTA
>NW_007529659.1:0-215 GCF_000475195.1 Diaphorina citri
TACTGGGGGGCGTGTTTGTACAGGGTGACTCCGTAGCGTAGGACAGAATCTATTAGTGAGAAATAAATTGTTCTTTTCGCTGTCATTGGGAACTGATCTGCATTTATTTTTCTTAATTTATATTGAAGTATTCTTAATTTTTTATTGATTGTTCCTACATGATGGTTCATTTTGAATTCATTATCTAATGTAACTCCGAGATATTTCGCCGTCTG
>NW_007529660.1:0-215 GCF_000475195.1 Diaphorina citri
GAAAAATCAAATAATGATGCCCTGAAAAAAATAACATACTCGATATTGTGAGCACGTTTTTATGTTAAATTAAAATAATAAAAATTGACTCATTGAGTAGTATTTTTTACTGAAGACGTGAGTTTTCATACGTGACATAAGAAGAGAATATTTATGTTTTTCAAAGAAGAAAAGGAATTTACAATTTGTTAAACATAAATGCTTTGTCACAAGCA
>NW_007529661.1:0-215 GCF_000475195.1 Diaphorina citri
TTTAATCGGGTACATCTTTTAAAAACTCTTTCTATTTTTTTTTCTCTTTTTTTTTAGAATAATACTCACTAATTGCTACACTTTCCGTAGCAAAGTTTCCTCTGGAACATTTAATTTAATTAAAAAAGAAACAGGGGAATAGAAAACCTTAGGAAAACGAGATTGTTACTCTTAATGCTCTTGTAGAGTCTCTGAGGACAGAAATTAAGAACACT
>NW_007529662.1:0-215 GCF_000475195.1 Diaphorina citri
TGTGACACCTCCACCACTCGTACTTCAAGAGTAATCTGACATCTCCACTAATTTCTTCAAGAGAAATCTAACATCTCCACTGATTTCTATAAGAGAAATGTGACATCTCCCACTAATACTAGTATTACCCGTACTTAAAGAGAAATGTGACATCTCCACCAATATTACTTCAAGAGAAATCTGACATCTCCACTAATTTCTATAAGAGAAATGTG
>NW_007529663.1:0-215 GCF_000475195.1 Diaphorina citri
AAGGAAGGGAAGGCCTGTTCCATGAAATAATTATGACATCACATTCTACACTCCACATTCACACAAAAAATTCAACATGTGTGGTGAAAACTGAAAAATGGGGAGTGGAGAGTTTTGACACTCATGGGATAGGCCACAAGCAAGTTGTGCTATTTATAATGAGTACTTCATGGCACAGGCTCAATGAAAAGATCTATACGATTGGGAGGTAGGTA
>NW_007529664.1:0-215 GCF_000475195.1 Diaphorina citri
ATTTTAAAAAAGCCAAGTGGTCTGAATTTACCAAGTACCTGGATATTAAAACAGAACTTTGGGAATTTTCAGAAAGTATTTCCACTGATGAAATCAACAGAGAATTTTGCAATATTTTCCAAACCTCAGCCAAACTTTACATCCCACGGGGTAAAGTCAAACGTTTTAAGTATTTTTGGAATAAGAAACTGAGCTTGTTAAAAAAAGAAAGAAAC
>NW_007529665.1:0-215 GCF_000475195.1 Diaphorina citri
GTTTTCTATATCATAGTACGAATAATTAATCTAAATTAGCATTTATTGAGTTCTTTTGATGTTTTTTAAGTAGCAAATTGTATAAAACAAGTTTTATTCTATTATAAAAAGAAATTCTGAAAGAGAACTACTTTAAGTAGGTCCTGTTGAAGCAGGCATTTTTATTTCAAAAGCTGCCCGTAATACCAGCTCCAAAATGTGATGTCTATTACATG
>NW_007529666.1:0-215 GCF_000475195.1 Diaphorina citri
AGGCATTGTTGTGTGAGTTCTGGAGTAGGTAATATGGGAAAGATTTATTTAGAAACCCGTGTATATTCATACGCGAGTAATTACTGACTTGATGTTGAAACAAGCACGTGTCTTTCTATTTGGCTTCGTACAGGATATTAAAGGAAAACTCAAATACTGCTAGAAGGCTACACGTATGTTATTACGCTAGATAGGGAGATAAGTTAGGTATGTCG
>NW_007529667.1:0-215 GCF_000475195.1 Diaphorina citri
CATCACAGAACCAGGGAAGAACAAGCACAACGCTTCAGCGGGAATGTTGTTTACGACAGAGCATGAAACAAAATACTAATAAGTAGTACGTATGTACATAATAATATGTAGATAGAGAGATAGGTAAACAAGTTTTTTTGAGAAGTTGAGACTCTTTCTTGTTAACATAAAGTGAAAATGCCCAAAAACACTGAAATTCTATTTCGTGCTAATAT
>NW_007529668.1:0-215 GCF_000475195.1 Diaphorina citri
TCCGAGTCACGTGATAATACAGCACAGAGGTTATTGTGAGAACACAGAGCGATAATGTTGGGAACTGACTTCACATGGCACTGTGGAATGAAGTAACATTATAATAAGTGCACAGAGACAATTTATAATAAGTGCACTGTGGAATGAAGTAACATTATAATAAGAACACAGAGCGATAATGTTGGGAACTGACTTCACATGGCACTGTGGAATGA
>NW_007529669.1:0-215 GCF_000475195.1 Diaphorina citri
CCTAATTAAATTATTTAGTGAGTCGATTTTTCTTTTACAGCCAAAGCAGGTGACCTTATACATAGTGCAAACTGTACGAAATGCAATGAAACGTCCTTACTCTGCAGTCTAAGAGCACGAAATTTGTAAATTTTAACAGCCTGACTTATGTATTTGGGTTTATTACCATTTTTATTTGTACCAATTTTATAAAATATAAAAAGCAATTTCAATGA
>NW_007529670.1:0-215 GCF_000475195.1 Diaphorina citri
ACAGCGCCTTGATTGAATTTTATCCTTTTGTTTTCAAAGTTAACTGGCTCTGAGGTCGCGGCTTTCAAGTTCAGGGATGGGTGGGTCGAAGCCATGAAATGGTGTGTAATGGACTTTATGATTCGTGATTCGTAGGTATAATTAACCTTTTGCGGACAGATTCATGTGTCACATGAAATCATGGTTCCGCCATTATGGTAGGAGAAATATAACTT
>NW_007529671.1:0-215 GCF_000475195.1 Diaphorina citri
TAATCACTTGTTTCGAACATAATGTGCTGTGATTAATTCCTCTTTCTTCTGTGTTCACCAATGTTTCCAACGTATTAGGTAGTCGTGTTACCTTTGATTCTGAAGAGAAAACTGCAAAAGAGATTTCATTAAATTTTATATCTTGTGTTGTGTGTTTCTCTGATGTTTTTATTTTGCCCATTTTTCAACCCAAAAAGAAGGTAAAGAAAGAGCCC
>NW_007529672.1:0-215 GCF_000475195.1 Diaphorina citri
TAATCCAGGAGTTGGGGTTCGAGTACCCAAAATGAAAACATTAAAAAACCGAATTTCAAAGTGGATATTGGCAAAAACTCTAGATAAACAAAAAATTGCAAGTTTTTTTCTTCTTTTTGAATAGATAGAATAATCTTCGTCTTCCTAGCCTTTTCCTAAATAATACAAATTATAAAACATTCTTCCTTTTTGCTATTATTTACTGATTAAGATAA
>NW_007529673.1:0-215 GCF_000475195.1 Diaphorina citri
GATTCCCCAACATTACCCTTGAGCCTCATGAAAGTCTCAAGCCTGTGTATAAAGTTCGCAATCGATTCCCCCTCTTGCTGGGTTCGGATCCTCGTCGCCAATGTTAGATAAAAGAAATGAGAAAAAAGACAGCTTGGAAAGAAACGGAATGTATCACTTTATATTTTTCCACACATGGCCTTGTTGCTTAGCGTGTAAACAAATAAAATAAAATA
>NW_007529674.1:0-215 GCF_000475195.1 Diaphorina citri
AAGCGCACGTGAGGCCTGTGGTTTTACTGTGGTGGATATAGGTTGTCTACTTGGACTACAACTATAGGCTATCCTGAACGCAATGTTTTAATTTCCGGCCATCTTCCTCCATTAGGCTATAGTAATAGTGACGAGGCGAGGTCACATGATCTGGTTTTCAGTACATCATTTTGAACCATTACTAATATGGTTTCAGTTTTTAGTACCTTCAGAAC
>NW_007529675.1:0-215 GCF_000475195.1 Diaphorina citri
TCATGTTATTATTATTAATATAATATAGGTATAATCTTTTCCTGATATAATTTTGAGTAGGTAGCATCTTGTATTTATTATGAATAGGTTCAGCATGAGATACTTAGAATTGAACAACTGTTTAGCCTGGGGGTCATAATCTCTATTTTTGTTATGCAGTTGTGTCAGAGTTTGGCTGTTGACCTATTGTGAAATTTGAGGCTTTGGAGTGGGCC
>NW_007529676.1:0-215 GCF_000475195.1 Diaphorina citri
AACTTTCAGAACTCTAGAATAAATCAGACAACGAAAATATCACTTTTTTACGAGAAGTGTTACACATTAAGTGATCAACTACAATTGGGCTAAACGGAACCGATTGGGCATTTGATAGCCCCTTAAAGGCTCTTTCGGGGTGAATTCTACAAGTCACTAAACTACTAGAGTACCTACATAATATTATGTCTACTACACACCATGCTATCTAACGA
>NW_007529677.1:0-215 GCF_000475195.1 Diaphorina citri
TACAGTAATTACTGAAATATACGTTTGTAGGAAGTACATAGGTACTTACTTAGTTATAATTTATTTTATGATGGGTACTAGTGTACTAGTAAGTACTGTGAGTAGTTCATGCCGATTTTTCCCAATACTATCACCAACAGGCGGAATGTGTTTTTCCGTTTTCCAAAGAGAAAAACAACAAACACAGGTAGAAAATAAAGCTAGTTTGAACGGGA
>NW_007529678.1:0-215 GCF_000475195.1 Diaphorina citri
TGCATGATACAAATTTCTTGACCCCGCCGGGAATCGAACCCGGGTCTCCCGCATGCAAGGCGAGTGCAGTGACCACTATGCCATGGGAGCTGACCACTACGCCATGGGAGCTGACCACTACGCCATGGGAGCTGACCATCAAAGGTCTTAAAGAATGTAGTACTGTTTGAGCTCAATCCAACAACCAAGGCCGGTGTTATGGCCTACTCAAATTT
>NW_007529679.1:0-215 GCF_000475195.1 Diaphorina citri
TTTGAATTTTTCCCAACTTTTTACATAGGAATCGACCATTTATTTATAATTTTTACCCATTTGCAACTGCTCCATTGAGAAATGACATTGATTGATCTCAGGTACCATAAGCATTGTACAAAACAATACAATAATTTATTGCTTCCCCATTTTCAGATGGGCTACGGGAGTCGCGCTCTCTCCCTGTTGAAACTTTACTACGAGGGTAAGATCCC
>NW_007529680.1:0-215 GCF_000475195.1 Diaphorina citri
CTCTGATGCAAGTGTTGCATCCATTTTCATTCGGAGAGAAACTTGAGAATTTTCATCGGATCACAGCCTAGGCCTCCAAGTTCTATAAACTAGTTTCACATTTCTAAAGTTACTCAAGACATTCAATACTCAACACAGATTAGGCTACTTCACCAGAGTGCTCAATGATGTGGAAATTTTCAACATTCTTAACGCCTCTACAATCCACTAGGAAT
>NW_007529681.1:0-215 GCF_000475195.1 Diaphorina citri
GAAAAATCATAAAATTAAAAAGAATTTCGGAAATAAACTAAGAAGAGAATAAAGAAAAACGGCCTTCTCCTTTCTCTCCTCCTCTTCCTCTTCTTCTCCTCCTCCTCCTCCTCCTTCGTCGTCGTCTTTCCCTCTCATCCTTCATCTCCTCTTCTTCCTAGTCCTGTTTCTTTATATCCTTTTTTCTTATTATTTCCCTCTCCTCTCTTATTTTT
>NW_007529682.1:0-215 GCF_000475195.1 Diaphorina citri
CAGGCAAAAATTGTGAGCTATACAATCTATAGAAACTAAAAATTTTAGGACCGGCCGCAGGCGAAAATTTTGGTTTCAAAATCTGCGTTTGCCTGAGATCGAACCCATAACTGCTAATATAGCGAACAAACCGCGGATACTGCGCACAAACCGCGGATACCGCGAACAAACCGCGGATACCGCGAACAAACCGCGGATACCGCGAACAAACCGCG
>NW_007529683.1:0-215 GCF_000475195.1 Diaphorina citri
GGTTTTCTTTAATTTTTCACGATTTTCCATGACTTTTTGGTCGATTTTCAGATTCCATGACTTTTCCAGGTTTTCCAGTTCGCGTATAAACCCTGAAAAAGGGCTGACATGGACCAAATAAATAGACATACCTGCAACAGTCTATCCCCGGGCAGCAGCCCCGTGTCATTCTGATGCTGCGCGCTAGGCCCAGGCTCTGCGAATATCACGGGCCG
>NW_007529684.1:0-215 GCF_000475195.1 Diaphorina citri
TGTACGGCTTATGCGAAATGAGGCGGTGTTCTTGTCCCTGTTCTGTGTGGATTGGGAAGAGAGTGATGCCACGGATAAAGGAACGCTGGACATTAACGCTAAGAATTCCAGTTCTAAAACCTCAGAAAGTTCGGCAGACAGAGAGAATGATTCCACGCCCAAAGGGACTGTGGACAAGAATAATAAGAATTCCAGTGCTAAAAACCCAGAAAGTT
>NW_007529685.1:0-215 GCF_000475195.1 Diaphorina citri
AATCAGATACTATTTGGCATTTCTTCTGTTGCTGTACCGTTTTTAAAAATGTACGTAAAAGATACCTGGGGACGGAGACTTTGGACCGCGTTTCTTTTTTGGATTTAATAAAGCTGAACTACGACAGTACAAACAATGAGATCTTGGATAATATTATATCCTATTACATGAAAGTAGCGAGAGAGAGGAATTTCATCTTGGAAAACCCTGTATAA
>NW_007529686.1:0-215 GCF_000475195.1 Diaphorina citri
TTCTCGTACGATTTTAGTTGGAACAGATGTATTTTGTTTATCTTCAAAGTTTTTGATAATGTTTGAAACATTTGTGATTTCCAATGATGTTTGACTAGATTGATCTCTTTTAACTATTTTATCCGGTTTATTCTGAACATTACAATCCGTACTATTTATCGATTTATTCTTTGCACTGATATCACTCAGAAACTCATCGTTCTGTGGTACTGTAT
>NW_007529687.1:0-215 GCF_000475195.1 Diaphorina citri
AACCAGTTTCAGTTCTTGAGGAACAATCTTCGAAGATATCTGATCCAAGTCCTGTTCTGCAGTTAAGTACCGGGAGAAAGTTCAAGATTGGACGCTTGAAAGAGGTATCTAACACTACCAATGAAACAGCAGTCCCTAGGAAAGAATTGGCCGATAGCAGAAATATTGAGACTAGTGTTGAATCCAGTAAGGAATCGCCAAGTACTCCCAGTAGT
>NW_007529688.1:0-215 GCF_000475195.1 Diaphorina citri
CCCCAAGACGGAAAAAGAGACCTCTCTTATTTCCTAATTGCCTATTAGATCGTCCAGTCTTTACGAGATTTCGCAGAGGCAGACCATTTCCAATAGGCAATTAGGAAGTAAAGGGGGTCAAACAGGTCCCCCAAGATGGAAAAAGAGACCTCTCTTATTTCCTAATTGCCTATTAGATCGTCCAGTCTTTACGAGATTTCGCAGAGCCAGACCAT
>NW_007529689.1:0-215 GCF_000475195.1 Diaphorina citri
ATTCCTCCCGCGCTAACTGCTTGAGCCACTGAGGTTGGTTCGTTTTGTTATTTCATAAAACCTATAAATAGGTAACCCACTTACTTGAATATAAGTAAAAAAAAATCTCAAAGTTTCAAATTCTCGTTTTGTCCATGAAACCCATAGGTAAAAATAATATACCGAGGGGTTGGGTAAGGTGGGGGGGGGCGTGAAAAAATGAGAATATGCCCAAA
>NW_007529690.1:0-215 GCF_000475195.1 Diaphorina citri
AGAACTCAATAGACGAACTGAAAGAAGGAGCAAGCCAAACATAATGAAATTGTAAAGAAAGATACCAGCACACATAGAAAACGACTATAAAGGAAAAAGCTCGAAAATATTATGGAAATCTCAGGATGAATATAAAGAAAGGAATAAAAGATGTAAAAAAGGCAGAAGCTGCAGAGAATTTAAAACGTAAATAATGTGAAATCATAAGTTTTAAA
>NW_007529691.1:0-215 GCF_000475195.1 Diaphorina citri
TACTGTAATACACCTCTACTGCTTAGAAAACTAATTTATTTCAAGAGAGAATAAAAAATAAAGCCAAAACTTACCTTTCAAGTACGAGCTACCTGCCTCATGCAGTCTTCTTCCATTAAAATCAAAATTTGAAATGTTTTTTTTGAAGAAAAATATGAATGTAAATAAACAAACAGAAGCTCTAGATTGTCACCTAGTGGAGAGATCAAGTTTTA
>NW_007529692.1:0-215 GCF_000475195.1 Diaphorina citri
GAATAGAATAAAAAGCCAATTGAAATATTCTAAATTCCTTATCTTTGCCGATGACTTAAAAATCTATAAAACGATTACGAATAAAGGAGACTGTGAATTATTGCAAAAAGATATAAACTCAGTCCAACAATGGGCATGTAATAACGGTCTTTCCTTCAATATAAAAAAATGTGAAATAATGACTTTCACACGTTCCAAAACCAAAATAAAATTTA
>NW_007529693.1:0-215 GCF_000475195.1 Diaphorina citri
TAAATGCTTGAATTTGGAATTCATTAGTTTGCTATTTGGAACATTTCAGTACCCAATTGAATCTGTTTTGTGTGATCTCTTAAGTTTGGTGTAATGTCTTGAAGTATGGTGTTGTATTTTTAGTCAGTAACTAATTGTTTTGGTTTTCTTTGTTGTTTCAGGTACGTATCTACAGTCAGTTTCTTACATCATATATTCGCAATATGCCAATATGC
>NW_007529694.1:0-215 GCF_000475195.1 Diaphorina citri
GAATCATCACATTCATCACACATGTTCGGTATCTCACAAATCTCGAGGTCTACATCAGTAATCACATACTCCTACATGGGTATCATTTCCAGAACACGTCCTCACGTCCATCCAATATTGTTAGGCACGTCAGGAACCAACTTTCCCTCTTTATCCGACCGCGGACCTCTTCCTCACGGTAGAAGATTCGGTGGTGAATCGTGATGGAATATTTT
>NW_007529695.1:0-215 GCF_000475195.1 Diaphorina citri
AAAATAAAGTTATTGGAGTCAGAGAATAAATGACAGCGCCGCAGGCGAAATTTTTTTCGAGAAAATTTAAGTAGCTCCGTCAAGGTTGCATACTTTTTTTTACTGACCAAAGTCTTTTTCAGATTTTATAGGCTTTTAAATATTCCCAAAACTTTTTCATGAAGAGACAAAATTTCAGCGCCGCAGGCGAAATTTTTGAGAGATTATATGTTGCC
>NW_007529696.1:0-215 GCF_000475195.1 Diaphorina citri
TTTATCCTGATGGGATAAGGTTCGTTCTGGGAACGACTGGCTTTCTCTAATCCTGTCTTCCTTCTCTTTTCGATTTCGAGAGGATGAGACCTTAGCAGTTACAGTTCCCGCTGTCAAAAAAAAGATATTTATAATGTTTTTTAGAACACAAATATGATGATTATTTCAGATGACAATATTGAGGCCTGGCTTGAAGAGGCCCGGAACGGCCGGTC
>NW_007529697.1:0-215 GCF_000475195.1 Diaphorina citri
GAGCTGACCGTTACCGTACCTTGACTAGAACGTCTAGTGTGTACACTCGCATTTACTTGCCTTCAACAATCATTTGATTGGACCGATACCGGACCATGACTGGACCTTGACTGGCACTATAGTGTGAATCAGGCTTTAGTATTAACTAGAATTACTTATTTCTACTTGTCAAAGCACTTCCCGCCCATCAAACATTTTTACTTCTTGGTTATGAA
>NW_007529698.1:0-215 GCF_000475195.1 Diaphorina citri
GGGGGGGGGATAGGGAGACTATAGGTATATCTAGGCATTGTGGAAATGATTGAGGATTTTAATCGATGTCGATCGACCATAGAATGATTTAAAATCCAAATCGGTATCATTCATAAGAATTTAAGATCGATCCGGCCTGCGGGGACACTATAGGGGCCCGACTTTCAGTACTCGATACTACTCGATCCTCGGTACTCGACACTACTCGGTACTCG
>NW_007529699.1:0-215 GCF_000475195.1 Diaphorina citri
TTTAAGATGGAATCTTTCATTATTGTCCACTTTTCATTCACGTCTATGATTCTTTCTGGTTCTACCACATTGTTGAACTCTTCTTTCACTGCTCTTTGGTATTTTTGTTTGGTCTCCATATTTCGAAGTTTAGTGGTGTCAAAAGATTGTTTATTTTTTATCAACCATCGTTGTTTCCTTCCCATCAATCTGAATTTCATAGACAATAAATTGTG
>NW_007529700.1:0-215 GCF_000475195.1 Diaphorina citri
CAACAACAACAACAACAACAACAACAACAACAACAACAACAACAACAACAACAACAACAACAACAACAACAACACCACAACAACAACAACAACAACAACACCAACAACACCAACAAAACCAACAACGCCAACAACACCAACAACACCATCAACAACAACAACAACAACAACAACAACAACAACAACAACAACAACAACAACAACAACAACAACAA
>NW_007529701.1:0-215 GCF_000475195.1 Diaphorina citri
ATAGGAATCTCAATCTGACATCTCCACCAATAATAGTAAATAGTTATAGATCAAGCTATTTTATATGCTGCTCGTATTTTATTAACACAATAATCCATGAAAGGTTAAACGTATAACAATGAGTTATAACCGAATTCTAATTAATTTCAGCCTTACCTCTTCTCATTATCGGTTTATATTAACTACTAAATAATAGATGTCACAGTGATTGGTGA
>NW_007529702.1:0-215 GCF_000475195.1 Diaphorina citri
CCACTTTCAACTCTCTGGAAATCGTCTGGGTTTTATGTAGCATGCATTTCATTATTACAGAAAATTTAATAATAATAATAATAATAAAAAATGGAATAAAAATATTCCGTTTATGCGCTTTTAATATTTTTCTCCTTTTTTTTTCTACATTTTTGCAACAACAAAAAATCATACGCTCCAGTGAAAAGTTGGCAAGGTTGACGAAATTCAAAATA
>NW_007529703.1:0-215 GCF_000475195.1 Diaphorina citri
GACCAAGATTCTTTTAGCTTGAGCTTTTGGCACATCCACCAACAATATTTTTTAATATTGTCCGATTTGACCCTTTGGATTGTTCCTAATTTTCTCACTGCTCTATTGTGTCGCAGAAATACTTGACTGCCATGCAGAAGGCTCTGGTCAATGACAAGTGTAATATCATTGGATACACAGCGTGGTCCATACTGGATAACTTTGAATGGTTGGAT
>NW_007529704.1:0-215 GCF_000475195.1 Diaphorina citri
TCCTCTGTATTTATTGTCTTTTATTAAAGTTGAAATAAATTTTGTGAGGGAAGTCTCTGATTCTAAATGTAAGTTTAAGTAAATGATACCTTTCTGTGATAGGAAGATTACACAATTTTACAAATACATTCATAATTTTCAGTATGATAGTCTTGGATTGAGCATTTTAAGTGGTGAAATCCATGAGAAGTATAATAGGATATCTTGTGATGTGT
>NW_007529705.1:0-215 GCF_000475195.1 Diaphorina citri
AATATACCATGTTTATCCTGCTCGAATGAGACTGAAAAGTCCCTTTACTCCAGCAGTCTAAACAAGGTCTCGTATATTATAAAGGTTTAAGAACATAGTAAGTACCTTTAAAAAGTATTGTTGTCTTGGTAGGTAGGTAATTATCTTGGAAGTGCATTTTGTCCAACTGGACTAGAATGTTACTGGACGCCAGTGGTGTTTTCATGAGGGCAGTA
>NW_007529706.1:0-215 GCF_000475195.1 Diaphorina citri
ATTTCAAGTCTCTAGCTTATACCGTTCCCGAGATATTGTTAAATTACACCGAAAACCGCCAAAAAGCGGCAAAATGCCACCAACCGTTGCACCGGTCTTAACCAAAAGTTTCGTGTCGCATCCTTGTCACATTTGAGATCTACATACCAAATTTCAAGTCTCTAGCTCTTACCGTTCTCGAGATATTTTGTTTACAGACAGACAGACAGACAGAC
>NW_007529707.1:0-215 GCF_000475195.1 Diaphorina citri
CATCTCCACCAAATAAAATAGTGGAGATATCTTGTTCACCGTACAAAATTGAGATTGATTGTGTTCAGAGTTATGCTTTTATTAATGAGATGTTAACAAAATAATAATAATAAATTCCTAGATAGTAAAAATAATAATGGACTTGCAAATAATCCTCAGGTGGGGTTAACGCCTGAGGTGTTCTCTACCACCTAACCGAAAGAACTGTTACTGTG
>NW_007529708.1:0-215 GCF_000475195.1 Diaphorina citri
AATACACCAATTTTCAAGCCTTGACTTGGACTCAAACCACCAACCTTCAGATCCGAAGTCCCCTACACTAACCACTACACCACTCAGGTTGGTACCTACTTGAAAAGACAATAGGTACTTTCAACATTCCAGTATTAAGTATAACAGAGGACCTTCAAGCATGAAGCTATGAACTTACATCAAGCGGCCACAGGACAAAGTTTACTAGAGAGACA
>NW_007529709.1:0-215 GCF_000475195.1 Diaphorina citri
TTTCCCATTTAAACCTGTAGTACGTACGTACGTACGTACGTTACGTACGTACGTTACGTACGTACGTACGTTACGTACGTAACGTACAGACCATGGGCTAAAAACCACTTTTTTGGAATCAGGGGACCCCAAAACGTATATTTCCACTCATTTCCCGATTTTGAAAATTTGGACCGATTGCAATACTTTCATTACTAGTATAGCTCCGCTATACT
>NW_007529710.1:0-215 GCF_000475195.1 Diaphorina citri
TAGGAAATATACATAGGTATAAGTATTCATTGTGGCAGTACGTAAGTCATTGGAACCATTCTTACTTGCATGAATTTTTGTGTTAAAACAAACTTATTTGTGTTAACTTTGTGTTTGAGTTTGTTTATTATCAGACCGTTTTACACAATTGAATTTATTCTCTGGTTACCTGAAATACTCGCATTTCAGATCATAAATAGGTATTTCAGATTTGT
>NW_007529711.1:0-215 GCF_000475195.1 Diaphorina citri
TGAATTGTTCTTTGTATTATACTATGACTTTAATTTCTAAATTGTACCTAATTAATTTCGATTTGTTCAAGGCTTAGCCTTTAGCTGTTCAAAGTAGTTAGTTTTTCCTCCTTTGAAAATATGTTTGTAAAGTTTGATTTTAGACAGCTACTTGTTTAAGCATATAATTTCTTGATTAGGCAGGTATTGTATTAGTCATTATTTTTTGAAGGAAG
>NW_007529712.1:0-215 GCF_000475195.1 Diaphorina citri
ATTATGTAATGCCCAATCAATGGATATTACGTCCTTCTTTTACCTTCAAATTTCATTTTAATCGCCCTATTTTCATATCGATCCCAAGACCTCCGCAATACAAAGCGGTCAATTCCGGTAAACTTTGGAGATCTGTTAAACTAACTGTTAAAGGGCTTTGGAGAAAAATAAACCTAAACTCTTTTGTATTCATGACTTCACTTGAGCTTTTTTTT
>NW_007529713.1:0-215 GCF_000475195.1 Diaphorina citri
AGAGAGTCACAGAAAGCTTCAACAGTTTCTGTGACTAATCTCCAACAGTATTCACGAAGCTCCAAATGATTCGAAATGCCCGAACAAGGAAATTAAAACCGTGTTCCCTCTATGTGAAGAATACAATTTTACTCTTGTAAAACAGAAGGGGGACATGTTCTTGCTAAACAATTCAATAGCAAAGCTATAAATTATGTCTAAATGCTTCCCAAAAA
>NW_007529714.1:0-215 GCF_000475195.1 Diaphorina citri
ACATAAATTTTCTGTTTCAAGTTTTACTGGTCCTGATTTGAAAATGGCCGAAACCCCAATTAGCAGTACCTGTGTCTAACCTGGCATGTTAGATGGGTAGGGGGTATGGTGGATTTATTTGTACATGCCTGATCTCTCTATGTTTTATGAAGAGATGAAAATTTCGTCTCTCCTCCATTTATTTATTTTCCCACTAGAAGTCAGATTAAGAAAAA
>NW_007529715.1:0-215 GCF_000475195.1 Diaphorina citri
TGTAAGTGTTTAATTATTTATTTACGAGCAGGGTTACCCGTCCTTTTTTACGGGAAGAGGGGAGGTTGTACCTTGCCGGTTACGCTGGTTGACAGTGAAATTTTTCATCCCAAATTTCAACAGATTTGTGTTCATAATTTCATATGCATGTACTGGTTACGTAATGGTCACGCCAGCCGTATCTCGTGGGTTATCTGTTCAAATATCACACTGTT
>NW_007529716.1:0-215 GCF_000475195.1 Diaphorina citri
CACACACTGCACCATAAGTTTCTTCCCTCTGACTAGTAAATCATTAATGAGTGACAAGTGTATGGCAGGACTATAGCTATTTAGTATATAGGGAGTACCTACGTATGACTAGTTTAGTATGTTAGCCGGATGTCCGGATCTCTAGTACCTATACCTCTACACTAATAAGAGTAGGACAGGGGTTCCTAAATTAGGAGCTACTGGGGGTCCTGGAA
>NW_007529717.1:0-215 GCF_000475195.1 Diaphorina citri
CAGATTGGTAGTATTCTGCCTGGTACCTCAGCAAAAGGTGTAAATTCTTCTGATGTGGTTCATATGGAAGAGACATCAGAGGCTGAAAACAACAAACAAGAAGAAAAGAAGAATTCTACTGATGTAGTAATGGGTAAGTCCAGCAAAGATACAAAAAACTTTAAAAGTCCTGAAATAACTACTAGAAAAAGACATGGTAATAAGAAAAAAGGTGC
>NW_007529718.1:0-215 GCF_000475195.1 Diaphorina citri
TATGGCTTTGTCTAAATCAGGCGCCTCCCGGAAATCCGATTGAGGTCCTATTTTACTTCCGGATAATTTTGGTCTAGACAGAGACATCATAGAGTAGATTTGCTAATGAGAGTGGTGATATGAAGGTTTCTCCTTGCCAACATATGGCAGTACAAGAGCCGGAGTCATGGTTTCCAATACCGCCTCTTGCTGTCCAGGTTGTAGCTGTACTACAG
>NW_007529719.1:0-215 GCF_000475195.1 Diaphorina citri
ATAAAAAAAACTCATATCCTGTAATAGTAATTACAGGGGGACGTAAAAAACTTTGGGGCACCCTGTATGAACTTGTTTCACGGATACAATACCGGTATGTAAAGCGCGTTCATAAATCAGCCGCTTTAAAAGTTGACTATGAAGTGTTCTCGACTGGTACCTTATACACCAATAGTTACTAGGAAACCATAGGTTCTAATAGTGGTTTATGAGAA
>NW_007529720.1:0-215 GCF_000475195.1 Diaphorina citri
CTTCTTGCGTCGATATTATGGCCGCCTGTTGCTTCAATTCTTCTCTAGATCAGTTAGAGAAAACAGGTATGTTGAGGACCCCTCAGTGTTGAATGTATAAAGCCTCGTATGTTGAAAATGTTCCATCGTGTTTTAAAGTGAACCAAGTTTTGTGTTAAAACGTTTACAATGCAGTAAGTTCTGTTCAAATTATTTTTTTCGTTCTTGAGTTTTAT
>NW_007529721.1:0-215 GCF_000475195.1 Diaphorina citri
TGTGGCCACTGGACTCCATATCCATACGCAGTTCATATATGATTTCTTGAGGAAATTTTTCCATCACTGTAGTTCTTAGCTGATTATGATTTATATCTTCTCCCAGAGTCTCAAGGGTTCGCATATGGCGCTCCACAGTATCCAGAGCGCGTCGAAGGTCTGTTGTAGTGTTCACCGCAACTGGAATCCTGTTCAACGCAGCATAGTGAGCATCT
>NW_007529722.1:0-215 GCF_000475195.1 Diaphorina citri
GATGGTCAGTTTTTGATGCCAAAACACGTTTTGAGGTCCCTAGAGCCTAAATCCAAAGTTTCAGCCATTGATCCGTGTATGTATCTGTGTGTCTGTCTGTCTGTAAACAAAATATCTCGAGAACGGTAAGAACTAGCGACTTGAAATTTGGTATGTAGTTCACAAATATGACAAGGATGCAACAGAAAACGTTTAGTTAAGATAGGTGCTGCGCT
>NW_007529723.1:0-215 GCF_000475195.1 Diaphorina citri
CAACACTTTCAACTTCAACATAGAGGGGTTTATAACTTGGTAAGTTGACAAGTTCTAACTTTCATAACTTGGTAAGTACTTACTTAGGTACCTCCTTAATTTGGCAGTCACTTTTGTTTTTTTATTGGACAACTACTAGAGTATCTCTAAGAACTTTTTACTCTTGAATCCCTATGTGTTTTGCCAACTTTCATACCTCACAACATTTGCAAAAT
>NW_007529724.1:0-215 GCF_000475195.1 Diaphorina citri
ATTATTACAATAGTAATAAAAAGGTACCTACGTATAAGGGACGGACTATTGTATTCGCTTCGGTGTCTGTCAGTTGGTCGGTCTGTTGGTCTGTCTGTCCCCATAGAAGGACTTATTCAAACCTGGTCGACCTACATAATCAAATTAAAGGTCTTTTTACCAGGAACACGAAAGTGGTGGTGCAAATTTTGTCCAGAAAACCATAAAGCCAAAAA
>NW_007529725.1:0-215 GCF_000475195.1 Diaphorina citri
TAGAAGATGTTTGTGTGTCGCTAAGCAGTGACCAATCCGTAATCTACAGAGGACTACTTCTTCTTGTCTTATATTTCTATTTGAAGATTTCCATTTACGCACATCTGTTTTAATTTGCCTCAGCTGTCTGCCCAAGGCAGCATTTTCTCTCCAAATCTCCTCCCATCTCTTGAACTGAATATGTTTGAAGTGAGCTTTGTAATCACTTGATGTGT
>NW_007529726.1:0-215 GCF_000475195.1 Diaphorina citri
GATCTCAATACAATTTAATATGAATATGTAAAACAATATTTTATACCTTTCTATAAATTTTCATGAAAATCGATTTATTGGTTTTCCTGATATTCAAGAAAAATCGATTTTTGCAACTAAAAAACCGAAAAAAGTCATTCTCAGATCGTTCTTATAACGCACGTTAGGAGATGAAAATATCCCAAATATTCTTCCCTAAAACATATCCAAATTTC
>NW_007529727.1:0-215 GCF_000475195.1 Diaphorina citri
AATAGTCAGTTGCCCAGAAGAAGCCTAAAAACTAGGCGAAACTCGAGTCGGTGAATAAAACACAAGTACCTATCCAATCTTATATTATAAGAACAAGATCCATTCACTCATTCACATTTCACACACTGATCGCTCTTTCTCGAGAACCACAACACCTAGAAAGCTGAAATTTGGTAGGCATATTCCTTTTATGGTCTAGGTGTGCAATAAGAAAG
>NW_007529728.1:0-215 GCF_000475195.1 Diaphorina citri
TAATAAACAACATGTTGCCAAAGTTTTCCAACTTGCCTTCACGATGAGACTTGTTTTCTTTTCCTGACTTCTTCATAATAAAACATTGTTAGCTTTTTCCTCCTCTTGAAAGCTGAAAATTTCATGAGAAGAAGAACAATATGGTGAATATGGGACCTAGATTTATGAAGACAAGAGTTTTTCTACATGCAAAGATATATACACGTAATTTACTG
>NW_007529729.1:0-215 GCF_000475195.1 Diaphorina citri
GACCTTTTCTTCGTGTCGCTCTGGATATGGGCGGTCCCTATTTGTTGAAAGATGGCAATCGCCGTAATAGTCCTGTCACAAAAGCTTACATTGCTATATTTGTGTGCATGAGTACTAGATGTATGCATTTGGAACTCGTAACTTCTCTCACTACTGAAGCTTGTCTCGCCGCGTTGGATCGGTTTATTTCTCGTAGAGGATTACCTACTCATCTT
>NW_007529730.1:0-215 GCF_000475195.1 Diaphorina citri
TAATATTTATATTTTTATCTTTTTTCCTCTTCACAGAGTAACGGGAACGTTGGGCATTTGCTTCCCCTATTTGGGCGAATTTCAACCGACAGCTTATCGAGAGAAAGTTTTGTGCTGGCTGGAAATGTTCTGGACCGGCGGAATCATAGTTTTACCTGGTAAGATATCAAAGAGTCTAAAAACTAAGTCTCGAAACCAACTTCTAGAAAATTCCT
>NW_007529731.1:0-215 GCF_000475195.1 Diaphorina citri
TGCCCATTCAATAAAAATTATCAAGAAACCATCCTCACTGGTGTAGTGGTTAGCACAGTGGACTTTCTGCAAAAAAAAGCATTTTATAAAATGCTTTTTTTGTAAATTAGAATGATAAATCTTTTCGTTTCTTCCTAATATTTATCAAGAAAACTCGTTGTGTTTTCCCCAGCATGGACTATTGTGATGAAGCAGGCTGTGATATATCATCGGGA
>NW_007529732.1:0-215 GCF_000475195.1 Diaphorina citri
CATCAGTATGAGAATATTGACGGAGACATCAGTATGAGAATATTGACGGAGACATCAGTATGAGAATATTGACTACTAAGTGGCATTGGGGCACATGCCACCCAGCAATTGCTAACTTAACCCATTTTTGGAGAGTAGGAAGTTGCTGCTGGTTATCCCAACTTAGCCCAGCATTGTTGGGCAGTGAATTCCGTCGGAATGACAATCCATATCCA
>NW_007529733.1:0-215 GCF_000475195.1 Diaphorina citri
CTTCCCCCTCCCCGAGAAGGTTTGATAGAGGGAACTGTATCAACAGAGGTCTTATTGTCCTGAAATCGAAGACGGAAGAAGGACAGGATAGGAGAAAACCAACCCATCCGACAACGAACCGCGACTTGGGGTTTACAAGGCAGACGCTCTAACCGCCAAGCTAACTAGACTGGCGCTTGGTACTAGTAAATTTGTACACTACAAATGCTGAACTT
>NW_007529734.1:0-215 GCF_000475195.1 Diaphorina citri
TGTTGAGTTGTGTGATTCTGGATCAGTGTACTTAAATTAACAAGGATTAACTCTGTCTTCATGGGATTTTCATTTAAGCTACAGTGGAAGGTATGTATTTGATTCCATTGTTAACCCACAGGTTGATGGTGACAGTGGGTGACTGGTATGTGGGTTTGTTTGGTACCAAACTAGCCTAGCTTAGAGAAAGAGGTTTCATTTGAGCCAATCTCAGT
>NW_007529735.1:0-215 GCF_000475195.1 Diaphorina citri
AATAAATAATAAGTCTCTCAGGTGAACTGTCAGGTCTACCTGATAGTGTATCGCAGCGCAGCAATAAATAATAAGTCTTTCAGGTGAACTGTCAGGTCTACCTGATAGTGTACCGCAGCGCAGCAATAAATAATAATTCTCTCAGGTGAACTGTCAGGTCTACCTAGTAGTGTACCGCAGCGCAGCAATAAATAATAAGTCTCTCAGGTGAACTG
>NW_007529736.1:0-215 GCF_000475195.1 Diaphorina citri
AATGTTATCTACATTCACAGTACACTCTTATATCTACAGAAAGTTCACATTGTATACAGCTGTACATGGTGTTTACATGTGTTCAAATTAGCAAATACAAAAAATAATTTAAACAGGAAAACAAACAAAGCCAACTCCTAATAATAGAGGTGTTTTCATTAGATCAGTGAAGCTTCTTGTTCTCAATTTTCATCAAGTGTGACAATGGAAATTCT
>NW_007529737.1:0-215 GCF_000475195.1 Diaphorina citri
TGTGTGTGTGTGTGTGTGTGTGTGTGTGTGTGTGTGTGTGTGTGTGTGTGTGTGTGTGTGTGTGTGTGTGTGTGTAAATAGTGTCAGTAATTGCTCACAATAATGAACTTAGTCCATTATTGTGAGTGTAGTCACTCAAAAAAAAAAAAACTCTTTCATTAGAACGGAAAATGAAAATTTAATTTTCGACCTTTTACAGTTATTTTTTCGAAGAT
>NW_007529738.1:0-215 GCF_000475195.1 Diaphorina citri
GGACAGATAGAACAAACATAAGGTGATTCGCCAGTATGCGTTCGCACATGAATTATTAAAACTTTATTATTAGCAAAAGATTTTCCGCAGTGTTCACAACAGTAGGGTTTCTCTCCTGTATGCATGTTCATATGAACAGCTAGGAACTGTTTCGAACTCACTTTCTTGCCACAAATATCACATTTTGGTTTGGCATCACCATGAATAAGTCTCAT
>NW_007529739.1:0-215 GCF_000475195.1 Diaphorina citri
ATTTACTCGTCCGATGCGTTCAGGGGTTGAAAATGTGGAACGATATGTCTCTGAGTGACAGGTTTCCAAGTGACCGAAAGATGGGGATAAAGTGGAGTGAAGAAAATATTCGTCTCAACATTATACCTAGGTATAAAATATAAATACGTAGTTTCTACCTAGACTAAACTACCCTGATATCCTTCAGAAATAAATGTTCTGAAATGCTGAAAAAA
>NW_007529740.1:0-215 GCF_000475195.1 Diaphorina citri
TAAGACTGCATGATTATGAAATTGATCATGAAATGGGACTTATTCACAATGCAATTAATTATGTTGAAAATGATATTTTATATGAGCCTAGTAGTTATGATGAAGTCATGAAGTTGCCTGTTAATGAAAGACAGAATTGGTTAGATGCCATGAACAATGAAATGCAAGCTCTAAATGAAAATAATACATGGACTGAAATTCCTAAACCAAACAAT
>NW_007529741.1:0-215 GCF_000475195.1 Diaphorina citri
GGTGAAGTGGTGTTTGCCTCCGTGCTGCGTGTCATTGACTGGTTGGAGCTGTCGCATGTAGTTGCGGATGTCCTTGACGAACTCAGTGGTGGGGTCTGAGTCAGTGCAGTCGGCCTTGGATGCGAGGAATTCACCATTCGGAGTGGTTCACCATAGACAAGTTCTGCACTGGATGCCTTGAAATCATCTCGCCCGGCTGCTCGGATGCCGAGTAG
>NW_007529742.1:0-215 GCF_000475195.1 Diaphorina citri
CCCCTTCAGCTTTTTCCACTCATGTTTACAAACGAGGGGAAGTGGTAGAAGAGGGAGGATTAAAAATATCAAGAATGGTGCTGAAGGGAATATTTATTAAGAAGAGGGATTTTTTATACCCAAAGGTATTGAAAGGGTCAGCGGTTTCCAACTAGCGGCCCGCGGTCCACATTTGACCCGCAAAGCTTTTTGGGTGACCCTCCTCTTGCTTCATT
>NW_007529743.1:0-215 GCF_000475195.1 Diaphorina citri
TAACTTCACACATATAGGAAACATGGTATAGACCTACTTACCCACATTGGACAAAGGTATGTTGTCTCTATTGGCATATGCATCGTATAGATATTCTTCCTCTACCAGGGGACCAGGATATGAATCTGACTTCTGATAGAGGCTAACTTCACACATATAGGAAACATGGTATAGACCTACTTACCCACATTGGACAAAGGTATGTTGTCTCTATT
>NW_007529744.1:0-215 GCF_000475195.1 Diaphorina citri
TTTTAGCAAATTTTGCTAGATATTTCCTTATCCTAATTTTAGCTGAACGCTAAAGTGAGCAAAATAAATTAGAACGCCTCAGACGAAATTTTTGAAAACTTTGGTCTACAATCACACCAAAAGTAAAATTTTCAGCACCGCAGGCGATTTTTTTCAAACTTTTTGTCTAGCCCCTTCAAGGTTGCATACTTTTTGAAAATTTCTAGGGGGGCAGC
>NW_007529745.1:0-215 GCF_000475195.1 Diaphorina citri
CTGCGTTGTAAATGCTAGGTCGCAGGCTTGATTCCTAGTTGGCACAAACTGTATTCTATGAGTATGTAATTAAATAACATTGGTACTCGGAACAATTGCCTTTCTCCTATCCAGTCCTTTTTCTTTCCTTATCCTAGAGGAAGGAAAGTAACGCATTCGACAAAATTTTCGATGTTCAATTTTTAGTGCCAAAACACGTTTCATGGTCCATCCCG
>NW_007529746.1:0-215 GCF_000475195.1 Diaphorina citri
ACTTCCCATGAGCTCACGTCACGTGATAGTAGTGTGTTTCTACCTTAAATTTCAAGAACTCACTTCCCTCCGTTCAGTTGTTATTGAGTCCGTAAGCATCAATTCATCCCTCAATCAAACCGAACATGAACCTCAATAAAAAGAAATTCGTGCTATGAAAAGCAATGAAAAGAATATCTGACTCCCTATGAGTTCACGTTACGTGACGTGATAGT
>NW_007529747.1:0-215 GCF_000475195.1 Diaphorina citri
AAAAAAAAAAATCGGCTGCGGAGCAGTGGGAATAGGGTGGAAAATCTTGGAAAAGTAGACTGGAAATTTTGAAAAATTAGACTGGAAAACCGGGAAAAGTCAGGGAATTTTATTTTTCCATTTTGGTAGACACCCTGTGTACTCCCGTGATGACGTCATCTACCAATATCGTACGACGCGCTGTGAGCTTATTACCATAGGGATTTGGGTTAGGG
>NW_007529748.1:0-215 GCF_000475195.1 Diaphorina citri
TACACTTAGCCTATCACACCATGGGACTGCTGCAGCTTTGAAATTTTCCGGAGCTTTTTCACACTGCTTTCAAGGGGTTCTGCTTCAAAGACTGATAACTCTAAAATGAAAGTAAACATAACCTCAAAGTGCTCATCTGTTTTTTCACAAAGATATCAGCTATTTTATCATATTTTTAAATATTTTTTTACTTCCTCCAGAAGCATTCAGTCAGC
>NW_007529749.1:0-215 GCF_000475195.1 Diaphorina citri
AGGAGGAGTGCCTTTTCTTGGTTTCATCTTCTTAGCACCAAAGGGAGACCCGCTAGGGAGGAAAAAGTGACTTTTAGGAGAAAATTTCAAACTTTTCGATCGAGTTGATTAATAAAGAAGTTTTGTGCGTCGAGAACACAAATGTCTTAGTGGCCGAGCGGTTGGGTGTGTGTATTTTTACTCCTCTACTGTGATGATAAGTGTGATGGGTGGGG
>NW_007529750.1:0-215 GCF_000475195.1 Diaphorina citri
CCCTCCCACCAGTACTTATCACTATAGAGAATGTGAATCATCTATAGTGATAATGATGCCAGAATTGAATGCGGTGTTAAGGTGATCTTCAGGACTTTCTGCGGGAAGTCTGGAAACAGCTTGGCATAATGGTCGTTCTCGGGCAAGATGTAGTCAGACATCAGGCACACAACCTGAAAAGAAGAATAACTGAATATTAGGCTTAAAATTAACCC
>NW_007529751.1:0-215 GCF_000475195.1 Diaphorina citri
AATTCTTTTCTTGATTCCAGATGTTTTCTTGTGACTGATCTGAGTGATTTGTGCTTTTGTTATGTGTAGTTGAAGGTTTAAGGCTCAGTACAATGGGTTTCTTGTTATTTGTGTCTCCTGTCGACATTGGTTACGGACGACATAGGTATGTTATTTCAACGTGTGGATGAACTGATATAAGTCTGTTATCGCCGTTATCACTGCCTTATCAATCA
>NW_007529752.1:0-215 GCF_000475195.1 Diaphorina citri
GATGTTAAAATGTGAATTCCAGAGAGGAGGTAGATAGAGGGAACTGTAACAACGGAGGTTTGTTGTTCCGAAATCGAAGAGAGAAAGAGAGCATTATAGAAGAAAGCCAGCCGTTCCGAGAAGAAAGAAAAAAAATCGCCTCGGGTGGAAATCGAACCCGTGACCTAGCGCTTAAAGGGCAGCCACGCTACCATCCAAAATAAACTAGCCTGTTC
>NW_007529753.1:0-215 GCF_000475195.1 Diaphorina citri
CGTTTAGATCCCACATCTTTTGACAGCATTATCAAATAGTATCACCTGTTTTAATTTTAACTTTTAATAAATGAAATAGAAATATATTTGTACCTAGATAAAATTTAGATTCGTTTCAGAAAGCCTAGAACAAATAAAATATGTTATTGTTTTGTTAATGGAATAGTAACATAGGTACCTAGTAACAATTTCATCAACAGGTTATTCAGTGGCAG
>NW_007529754.1:0-215 GCF_000475195.1 Diaphorina citri
GAGCTCTTTTACCCAACTAATTAACATTATTTTGTGTAGTTAAATTTACCTTTTATCCCCTCCGCCAGGAATCGTTTGGTGTAATGGGTGATTCAACTACAGCTATGAGGGATCCAATCTTCTACCGGTGGCATGAGAACATCAATGACATTTTCATGGTGTATAAGAACAGTCTGCCACCTTACTCAACGGATCAGGTAAGTGAAAATAAAATC
>NW_007529755.1:0-215 GCF_000475195.1 Diaphorina citri
TTGAAATGACCAAAAACTATCTATAACCTCCGGCCCGCGGTGTGGTGAGTGCGGTTTAAAGGTCACTTCCTTCTGGTTTTAATTCTTGCAATGGAAAACCGACAATCGGTTAAGGTACTTTACAATTCCATTGTTTAATCAACGGATGAAATAGAAGTGTTGCAATACTCGAGTATTACGTACTTAATGGTTGGTATTAACCCAGTTGGTAAGTG
>NW_007529756.1:0-215 GCF_000475195.1 Diaphorina citri
CTGTGCAAACGAAAATTTCTTTGGCACGTCATTTAAGGTAGGAACACACTACCATTACGTCACGTGATGTAGCGTAATAGTAGTGTGTTTCTACCTTAACCCGCTAGATTTCCACATCAGAAAAACCTTCAAGTGCTATGTTAGAAGATTATCTTAGTGGTCATCCTAATCTCCTGGCTTGGTATACAATACCGTGGTTCTTAGCAAAAGATCGT
>NW_007529757.1:0-215 GCF_000475195.1 Diaphorina citri
TAAATTTTATTTTGGTTTTGGAACGTGTGAAAGTCATTATTTCACATTTTTTTATATTGAAGGAAAGACCGTTATTACTTGCCCATTGTTGGACTGAGTTTATATCTTTTTGCAATAATTCACAGTCTCCTTTATTTGTAATCGTTTTATAGATTTTTAAGTCATCGGCAAAGATAAGGAATTTAGAATATTTCAATTGGCTTTTTATTCTATTC
>NW_007529758.1:0-215 GCF_000475195.1 Diaphorina citri
CAGATAACACAAAACAGGGAGGAAAACTATTTCGTAAACAGCCACAATGTCCACAAAAATAGAATTTGATAGTTAAGTAATTAAACTCATTTTAGTTAAAATAAGAAAAGTAGCTAAAAGGTGTGAAGAGAACAAACGAAAAACTGGACAAAATCAAGACATCGCGAATAACATTGATAAAAGACTGGTCTGATTCAAAAACACCCAAGTGAATC
>NW_007529759.1:0-215 GCF_000475195.1 Diaphorina citri
CGTGCTGAAGACGCTACGGTGAAATGTCTGAAGGATACCGTACTACAACTGACTAGTGTACGGACACAACTGAATGAGGCATTACTAGAACGTGATGCACTACAGGGAAGATATAACAAGACACTAGGGGAACTCTCACAAGCCAAGGTACAACTGGAGGAACTAAGACATAGTCTGTTTACGAAGAAGTCAGATCAAGACGAGGAGAAACATGC
>NW_007529760.1:0-215 GCF_000475195.1 Diaphorina citri
GATTCAATCTTCTATTCTCCTTACGCCTTCTGATGATGGAAGCCAATAAAACTTACATTCGACAGAAATACTTTGTGTGGAAGAATAGACTAGCGCTACGGAAGTTTATAATTAATTGATACAGAGAGGGAGGGACAGGGTAACAGTGCTTAAATTGTTCTCGCCCACCAAGCATTCCCTGGTTTGATTGTAAATTAAATCAACAGTAGCATTCC
>NW_007529761.1:0-215 GCF_000475195.1 Diaphorina citri
CGGGGTGTAAAGCTATTTCATTATAGTTCTTTCCATCTTTCCAAGTTTCTCATGAAAGTTTCAAGAGAGCTGAGGTCACGCTTTCTATTTGAGTGCTTACTAAGGAGTTGTTACCTCCGTGCTTTGACATGGTTACGACTTTAGTGTTGATATCAGGGTGAAGTACCGTTTTGATAAAGTTTTCATCACGTAGGACTTTCGTTAAGTTTATTACT
>NW_007529762.1:0-215 GCF_000475195.1 Diaphorina citri
AGTTTCGTTTATGTTTTTAGTTTGATAACTACAAGTTCGGCCATGCCTTTTCCACAAGTTTGGCCATGCCTCGGGATTCCACAAGTTTGGCCACGGGATGAACTAGCGGGATTCCGGAGCGAAGCGACGGAATTCAGCTAGTTATATACAAAAACAAAGGGTGGAAAGAAAGGGGGAAAACAGGGGGAAATGGAAAAAAAGGAAGGAATAAAGAG
>NW_007529763.1:0-215 GCF_000475195.1 Diaphorina citri
AGGTAATAGGTAGTAGTAATTTATCATTAAAAGTAGGTAATAGTACTTTTTCCGATTGAACCTCGTGATCCATGACCAAAAAATCACTTCATTTTCACGTGATGCCTTGTCTGAAATTTGATTTAAACTCTTATCTGAATTCGAATTAAAAAATGCAATGCATGGTTCATAAATGCTTTTCTTTCTTTTTCACGGTCAAATAAATTCTCGTCTGT
>NW_007529764.1:0-215 GCF_000475195.1 Diaphorina citri
ATTGACCAAGGTCACTTGGATACTCGTTATTACAGCGAAACAGCGAGTCATAGGTATGTATAACCATGTAACTAGCTTTGACCACAGTGTTCGCTTCAAAAAAGAAACGATCTGGTCATAGGACCAATCAAAATTTTGTTAGCATATCAATCCTCTATCATCGAAGTTCAAGTTGGCATATCACTCACGCCTATATGACCGAAGGACCGAAGTCC
>NW_007529765.1:0-215 GCF_000475195.1 Diaphorina citri
TTACAGTTAACAGTACTAGCGGTTTTAATTACTAAACTAATAAAGGCTTAGTTAGGTATCAAAAAGATATTTCACCAAAACCAATTACACAACAACAACAACGACAACAACAACAACAACAACACCAACAACAACACCAAGAACAACAACAACAACAACAACAACAACAACAACAACAACAACAACAACAACAACAACAACAACAACAACAACAA
>NW_007529766.1:0-215 GCF_000475195.1 Diaphorina citri
GAATGAGAGAGAAAAGCAGCGTATTACATTAACTGAAGACCTGCTTATATCATGACTACCCCCTGTTCCTGAACCCCCCTAAACCTGCCCTGTATCCTCTAGATACCTCTTCTACCTAGTACTATTACGAAAGCTAGCTACATAATACCTATAGGTACTTACGTTAGTACCTGACGTCTTTCCTGAAGTTGAACTTTGAGTGAAAGCTTTTCGGA
>NW_007529767.1:0-215 GCF_000475195.1 Diaphorina citri
CACGCAGACAAGCCGTATTAGGCTGTTCCCTATTCAGTATGACTACTTACAGAAATGTACACAATTATTTGGTACCTATACCTACACAATCCCAGTGTGCTAGGACAGGCTCTCAGATTGGACATAGAACCGAATATTGGCTGAACTGTGGCTCGGCTGAGGAAAATATTAATGAGGAAAGCTAAAAATGAGAATATTTTCTCCAGCCTAATCAC
>NW_007529768.1:0-215 GCF_000475195.1 Diaphorina citri
CAGTATAGGAATCTACATTTTACAAATTAACGGTTTTAAACGAATTGAACCGCGTTAGTCCAAAATGCAATCAAGTCACTTTGATATTTCTGGTCCTTTTTGGTTAATTTATGATATTTTCATCAAATGTTTGCTATGATCTAAACGCTTTCGTCAGAGGAAGTGAAAACTAGGACATCGTTTCTCTAAGAAGAGCACTCACTATCTAGTACATA
>NW_007529769.1:0-215 GCF_000475195.1 Diaphorina citri
GTGCTGGAGTAGGAGCTGGAATTTATGGAGGAGTAACTGGAGTTGCAAGTAAAGTGAATGCTGAAGCTAGTGCTCAAAATTATGGAGGATTAACTCGAAGTTCAAGTCAAGCTAATGCTGCATCTGGTGCTCAAAGATATGGAAATGGTTTTGAAGGAGCTGCAAGTCAAGCTAATGCTGTAGCTGGTGCTGGAAGCTATCAACAAGGAGTAACT
>NW_007529770.1:0-215 GCF_000475195.1 Diaphorina citri
AAAAGGATCAATAATGTTTTATGGGAATAACTCAACTCTTATGAATTAGAATATAATATTTAATTAATTAATAATAAAATACGTGGGTCTTACCTTTTAAACAACCTGCTACTTCTCCGTCCAAAACTAGTCTCTCTTGCAATATCCTCTCCTGGGACCCTCTAGGTTCTAGCCCGAAGCAAAGAGTGGTGAGTCAGCATAAACTGACTGGCCGT
>NW_007529771.1:0-215 GCF_000475195.1 Diaphorina citri
TAGTATCTTTGGCAAATACAGTATTTCCCACCTTAATTTCTAGCATGCACATCACCAAATCTTACAGAAAGACAATGATATAACCAGTTTTCTCAACAACCCTGTAGTTTTCCTGCATTATATTGGTATAAATAACAGTAATCTTATATTATAAGAACGAGATCCATTCACTCATTCACATTTCACAGTTCACATTTCACATTTCATAGTTCACA
>NW_007529772.1:0-215 GCF_000475195.1 Diaphorina citri
GAACGTGTGTGGCGGAAAAAGCTTCAGGCTTCAGACCGTCTGAGAGACCTGGAAGTCGAAAGCTCTTTCCGTCCCTCACGTTCCAGTGTTCGGACAAACCGAGATCCATCCGACAATCGGAGCATAGCCGGCGTAGGATCTTCAAATTCATCCTCTATAATGGAGTATATCTTCAAATAAATTCATCCTCTATAATGGAGTATATCTTCAAATTC
>NW_007529773.1:0-215 GCF_000475195.1 Diaphorina citri
TTTGGGTCCATCGACCCGAATTATATTTTTAAATTTTTGGTCCTTCGGTCCGGATTGTGTTTTCACAATTTTGGTCCTTTGGGCCGGACTGCGTTTTCCTACATTTTTGGTCCTTCAAACCGGATTATATTTCTACATTTTTGGTCCTGCGACCCGGATTGTGTTTCTTTACATTTTTGGTCCTTTGATCCAGATTTTGTTTTACTACAAATGTA
>NW_007529774.1:0-215 GCF_000475195.1 Diaphorina citri
TCAACCACTAGGTGGCGTGGTAGCGCCTGTGATAAACCATTGGAAATCCAAGATGGCGCATTCCCAACCATCGAAGATCTAGGGTTCAATTTCCAAAAAGAAATCATTTCCGTTTCCGAAATACACTTAAAGTTCAGCAAAATTAAAATTAAGTAAGGTTCCAAGTAATTTTTTTGAGCAATCTATTTAAGTTGAAAAAACTTCTTGACGCGTTA
>NW_007529775.1:0-215 GCF_000475195.1 Diaphorina citri
CCTACTTTATCATTTTTGTCTGCTTTTCCCTCTTTCATATTTTGTCTCTTGGAATCATGACGATTGTGTTCGATTCCTTTTACCATTTTTGAAATGATATAAATTATGAATATCAAGATAAACGGAATTTGGCCTCGTCATTCCAGATATAGACTGGAATTCTTGATTCTCGATATTTAGACGGCATTTTTCCAGTTCTTTCAGTGGAAATAACG
>NW_007529776.1:0-215 GCF_000475195.1 Diaphorina citri
TATAGTCAGTCTTTCTTTTTTTTCTCCCATAAGGACTGTGAATGTACTTTCTCCAATAATATGTTTCACTTTTTTTTTGTTGTTGCTGAAAAACTTCTCGGTAATTTGCTGTCTAGAGCTTGAATTGAGAAACTTTTGCTCCTAAGGACCCATCATGAACTGGAGGATCTTTTGGTGAGAGTAATATGGCAATTTGTACACATGGACTTGTGGAC
>NW_007529777.1:0-215 GCF_000475195.1 Diaphorina citri
TGGTTTTTTACGAACTTTGAACTTTTTTGCCAAAGTCGGACACCCCTTATTTTCCAAGTGGACTCTTCCAAAATATTTCCCGGATATTAGCCAGTCACTTTATTTATTCAAATTTATAACTTGGTATTTTCTCCCGTTTTTCCCGTGTTGACGGCGTTAAAACAGATGTTTTAATCAGCTGTTAGCATGAACGAGATGGGGCAGGAGGGGGATCC
>NW_007529778.1:0-215 GCF_000475195.1 Diaphorina citri
ATTTGTTGTGAACCCATCTTTAGAAAACTTTTCAATCTTCACAGTTGATGATTAAGACGTAATGGATTTCAACCTTTAACAAATATTTGCTCTCAATAGAAATCACTATCTTACCTATCCATCAAAATTGCTTTTTCCCCGCATTTGACAAGCGCGTTCTACGTTGTCAGAGCTCAATCATATTTTCTAATAAGTTTCTACTAGTGATTGCTGTT
>NW_007529779.1:0-215 GCF_000475195.1 Diaphorina citri
TTTGCTATTCAATGTTGGATTCCTCCAATGTTGTCAGTCCTGACCCGCCTTAATACATGAGTATCTGGTAGCTCAGCTGGTATTAGCTACTTGTTTGCATGACAATACGCACTCATATTGTTCTATTGTACCTACTGCTACTGCCATGACAAGACAAAAACCTACTTTTCTTATACAATACGTATAGTAATGTGTCAGATTACAGTCGTCTAGGT
>NW_007529780.1:0-215 GCF_000475195.1 Diaphorina citri
ATGTCAAATGTGACAAGGATGCGACACGAAACTTTTGGTTAGGATCGGTGTAACGGTTGGCGGCATTTTACCGCTTTTTGGCGGTTTTTGGTATAATTTAACAATATCTCGGGAACGGTATGAGCTAGAGACTTTATATTTGGTATGTAGTTCACAAATGTGACAAGGATGCAACTCAAAACGTTTGGTTGAGATAGGTGCTGCGGTTGGCGGTA
>NW_007529781.1:0-215 GCF_000475195.1 Diaphorina citri
ACAATGGTTGATTGCATATACTAATATGTGGTTCAAAACAAGCTGGGTAAACCTGGCTGGAGACCATCAGACCCCCTTAGTAATCCCCAACATAGATCTTTCTATAGCTCTCTGAGTTACACACATTTTTACATGGTTTTTTTGAATGGATTGAACATTCAATGTCCAGGTTTTGGTAATCATGGTAACAATAATAATTCTCTATATCATTCTCC
>NW_007529782.1:0-215 GCF_000475195.1 Diaphorina citri
TTTTCTTGTTACTGCCCGCATACCATCAATACCTAGTGACAATTTGTATCTTTACTATGAAAAAGTATTGTCAATATACGATGCTGATTCTCACACTATCGATGTTTTTACAGCCACTCACCATGAGGTAGACCTGACGGGTACACCTGATCAGGTCCGCCTATCGGGTCTACCTGATATCTGATGAGCGCGCACACACTATCAGGTAGACCTGA
>NW_007529783.1:0-215 GCF_000475195.1 Diaphorina citri
TTCACTTTCAACATGTTGAAGGAAAAGTGAAAGGAATGTACGCAGATGAAGATATCGAATCTCGAGGAAATCCAGATCGAATGCTTTTGAAAATTCTACTTGTATCTTCATCATCATTACGACAGTTCATTATTGAAGAAGACAGAATCGAGGCAGTTTAATGACAGAAATATTGCACTTACATAATTATCTACAAGTTGACCTTGTTGTTTTAT
>NW_007529784.1:0-215 GCF_000475195.1 Diaphorina citri
AAGCTCGATGTACCCAAAAAGGAGACCACAGCTGCCGTGTAAGGTTAAGACAAGGGACAGTTTGGCAAGCTATCTCATCGTTTGAATTTTGAAAGTAGTATGAAATATATTTTAGAAGAAAAAATATCGTTCGAAATGTAACAAAATCAGCTGTAATTTGCACAAACATGAAATTTGGAACTCATACTTTGTAATCGTAATCACCGTTTGGTTCG
>NW_007529785.1:0-215 GCF_000475195.1 Diaphorina citri
TATAAAGACTTACCATGATGGGATTTACCGATGGCCGCGCTCTGTAATTTTGTACGTTTTATTTCATACAATAATAATGATAATAACAATAAAGAACTTTAGCGTCGTTTAGAACGAATACAAGGAGAGACGTTATACAATGTAAGCAAAAGTATTCATACACAGGAGAGCTATAATGATATGTAAAGCAGAGAGATTTTGTGAAGGAAGTGTTA
>NW_007529786.1:0-215 GCF_000475195.1 Diaphorina citri
TGAGGCCGGTTTCGGAATTTGGTACATTCTTTGTATTCTTGCGGTTTGTGTGTAGGTGTGCGGCTTATTTTTTGTTTCGAGGAAAGAATGCCGAAGAAAAAGAAATTGAGGAAAAAATTAAGAAATTCGTTTCTGGACCTATATTTGACGCACAAAGAACCGGTATAGATGAAATATTATAGGATAAGGAAAGTAAAAAGTACTCTCTACAGTAC
>NW_007529787.1:0-215 GCF_000475195.1 Diaphorina citri
CATCAGGATAAAATCCGCCCCGGGCGGGAATCGAACCCGCGGCCTAGCGCTTACAAGGCAGACGCACTACCAACTGAAAGTAATTTTAACAATAAAATTACGAATGTTTTATTTATTTATTTTCACCTAAAGATTCTAAAGGAAATAGCTAATGGGGAAAACTGTTGAACATAAAATTGGAAAATAACAATAGGTAGGTAATTAATAAATCAGGT
>NW_007529788.1:0-215 GCF_000475195.1 Diaphorina citri
GGATTCCAAACTTTGAGACCCGGATTCAAGAATATTTTTTTCCCCCCCTTTGGATTTTTTTAGTACCTCTTCCATCTTCCCCAGTTCACTTCCCAAGGCAAAAGAGGCAAACTAGTACAGCTGCATGTCTATGTTGGTACCTATACATTTTTAAAAACAATCACCTGTTGATTTTACGTCCAATACCAAGGAATTTCAAATCCAATTAACGGATA
>NW_007529789.1:0-215 GCF_000475195.1 Diaphorina citri
CAGTCCATGCATAGATCCGTAATATCCATTCATAAATACTATAATCAATGTGATTACATTATTTACGTTATCCGTATCGTCTTCGTTGAGTAGTTCCGTCATTGAGGTGCTTACATTTCCAACTAAGTGCGTAAGAAGAAGTGTAATATTGTATCCCCAACCCGTGTTCCTCTGAATGACAAAATTTGGCAGTTTGACAGACACGAGAGTGTAGG
>NW_007529790.1:0-215 GCF_000475195.1 Diaphorina citri
AATCAGATACTATTTGGCATTTCTTCTGTTGCTGTACCGTTTTTAAAAATGTACGTAAAAGATACCTGGGGACGGAGATTTTGGACCGCGTTTCTTTTTTGGATTTAATAAAGCTGAACTACGACAGTACAAACAACGAGATCTTGGATAATATTATATCCTATTACATGAAAGTAGCGAGAGAGAGGAATTTCATCTTGGAAAACCCTGTATAA
>NW_007529791.1:0-215 GCF_000475195.1 Diaphorina citri
GGAAATTAATCGAGTAAACCGGATTCGAGAAAATTGCATCACCGTTATCAAATTAAATTCCAACGGTCACCACTGATTGGTGGAAGAATTAATTTACTCCAATATCACGTCTCTCAGTCCACGCTTTGGATAGAGAAAATGTGCCTCCAGTTTCTACTAGACTGACTACTTTTTTTTCCACACTTCTTTCTTTGTGAACCTATCTGTTTTTCGCT
>NW_007529792.1:0-215 GCF_000475195.1 Diaphorina citri
CAAGGGGACTGGATTCGTTTGGTAGAAGATAAAGATTCCAAGGAGAGAAGTAAATATAGTACAGAAAAAAGCCCTGAAATTTCTGTATACTTTCCTTATCTGTTTACACCCTGTTGTATAGATAGGTAGATACCTGATCTTTTCTCTTCTTGTGAATCTGAACCACTTGCTAACTCAAACAGTTCAAACTTTTTAGACCATCTTTTCCATTCTTC
>NW_007529793.1:0-215 GCF_000475195.1 Diaphorina citri
ACATGGGGATCTGTGGACAGCCAACGTGTTGAAGTTGAAAGTTCCTATCTCCTTGGCGGAACCAGTTCTATTTTTTTTAGCCATAATAGGGAAAGGAAAATACACCTCATGTTCCGGAGGTGATAGGGTGCCACAAATTAGGGTGGAAGAACTCTATTACTGGGTTATTTCCCCTGATTTATGTTGTTGAAATGCTGGAGTAGTGTCGAGCTTCC
>NW_007529794.1:0-215 GCF_000475195.1 Diaphorina citri
CCAATTTGATCGCCAACGTCTACTAATGGACATGGCACACAAAGAAGAAGAGGAGGAGGAAGAAGGAGAAGAAAAAAAGACGGGTTGCTAAGGATTTCCCGAAACTGACTCGAGTTTCGTCTCTCTTGTAGGTTTTTCAAGATGACTGAACTTGATTTGCTGTTATTGTTGTTGTTGTTGTTGTTGTTGTTGTTGTTGTTGTTGTTGTTGTTGTT
>NW_007529795.1:0-215 GCF_000475195.1 Diaphorina citri
TAGTCGACCTTCCAGGTCTAAAGCTGTGTCCACACATAGTCGACGTAGGTATCTTGCGTAAGTACACCTACATACGCAATCTATCCAAAGACCGAGTTGGGATGTCCTATCGGGTTAAAGGAACAGACGATAGCGATTTAACTGATTTTGATGAAATTTTTTTTCAACTTGGTCTACTTTCATGCCCCAACACACACATGCAATCCGTTTTCTTC
>NW_007529796.1:0-215 GCF_000475195.1 Diaphorina citri
AGAAAGTTGCTGAAACTGTTCATAACAACAATGATAGCTCTGAATCTGAAATGTTTCTTCAATAACAAACATGACATGGGATATGACATTTCTGACAGCTATCATACCAATGTCATTGACAATAATGCGAATAACTTGAATAACTTTACGAGGAGAGGAGACTTTCATTACAAAAGTTACATGAAATGAAAAGTAACTTTCAACTTGATTGAATG
>NW_007529797.1:0-215 GCF_000475195.1 Diaphorina citri
TGTATTTCATTTGTACCTACAGGTTTCACAGGATTCAATTTCAGTTGCATCAACGTTTATTTTCAGAAGTTACATCAGGATCAAGGGGATCATTTTTAGCTTCAAACACAGGTCCTTCATTTTTACTTGTATCAACACATACAGGTTGTTCATTTTCATTTGTATCAACGCATACAGGTTGTTCATTTTCACTTGTATCAACGCATACAGGTTGT
>NW_007529798.1:0-215 GCF_000475195.1 Diaphorina citri
AAATTTCGAGATCAGAGCTCATTTGTGTGAGAAAATGTGAAAAAAATCCCCCAAAAACCAGTTTTTTTGGATTTTTGGATTTATGGTTTTCTGGACAAAATTTGCACCACCATTTTCGTGTTCCTGGTAAAAAGACGTTTAATTTGATATATAGGTCGACCAGGTTTGGATAAGTCCTTCTATGGGGACAGACAGACAGACAGACAGACCGACCG
>NW_007529799.1:0-215 GCF_000475195.1 Diaphorina citri
ATTCTCACAACCAATACTTCGTCCCTGAGCCAGACAGGTAATATTCTCACAACGAATGCTTCGTCCCTGAGCCAGACAAGTAATATTCTCACAACCAATACTTCGTCCCTGAGCCAGACAGGTAATATTCTCATAATCAATACTTCGTCCCTGAGCCAGACAGGTAATATTCTCACAACCAATACTTCGTCCCTGAGCCAGACAGGTAATATTCT
>NW_007529800.1:0-215 GCF_000475195.1 Diaphorina citri
TATCTCGTTGATGCAGCGTTCAATTTCACCTTCCAATGCTTTAATGTGTGTGGGATTGTTGTTGTAAACTTGTGACTTTAGATACCCCCACAAGAAAGTTGTCTAGGGGGGTCAAAGCACATAAAAATGGGGGCCACTTCTCGTCACCAAAACGGAAAATGACAAGATTACGACTAGGAAAATGCTCGCGCAAAAGTGATAATGTGTCAATTTTA
>NW_007529801.1:0-215 GCF_000475195.1 Diaphorina citri
TATACTCTATGAGACCCTGTATTATTATGATAAATATATGACTAAGGGGAGGGGGCTTTGATGACTTTTCTCCGAGGGCTGGAGCTCCCCCTTGTCATCTAATACACTCTTAGCTCTCTTTCTTTACCCCTTTAATATTATGTAATGAAATATTTTATTGAGCGTTATGTTCCTCAAAGAATTTCAATTAATGACTTCTTTGTGAAAAATAAAAT
>NW_007529802.1:0-215 GCF_000475195.1 Diaphorina citri
TGCTCCCTCTCTGTGATATCTCCCTATTTCAATCTGGTTTTTCGGAAAACAAGAGTTTCCAGTAGAGTATTTAAGATTTCAAGACTCTAGCTCTTACCGTTCTCGAGATATTTTGTTTACAGAGAGACAGACACACGGACACACACACGGACCAATGGCTGAAACTTTGGATTTATGCTCTAGGGACCTCAAAACGTGTTTTGGCACTAAAAACT
>NW_007529803.1:0-215 GCF_000475195.1 Diaphorina citri
TCTGCAGCAGAATATGCTGCACCAGTTTGGGAGGCATCAGCACATGCGAAACACGTAAATGTAGCTATCAACGAGTCAGCTAGAATCATTAGTGGATGTCTGAGACCCACACCCATCTCTAAGCTCTACCCCCTCATAGGTATCGCTCCACCTGATATCAGGAGGGAAGTTGCCAGAGATGTGGAACGGAAAAAACAGATGGAAGACCCTCGACA
>NW_007529804.1:0-215 GCF_000475195.1 Diaphorina citri
CCGAAAGCGAAGACATGAGCCAGTTAGGAGAGAAGGAGGACAGGATAGGAGAAACCCGGCCGTACCGAGAGACAACCTTATCATTCTGTTTACCATAAAATCTGGCGTAGGTGAGAATCGAACCCACCACCTAGTGCTTACAAGGCAGACACAGACAAGTTACCCTCCAAGCTAATTAAGCTGGCATTGATGTGGTTTGACGACTTTTTCTTCTT
>NW_007529805.1:0-215 GCF_000475195.1 Diaphorina citri
AAACAATGAACATGGAGAGATTTTATTGATTCTCTGTTGATATACAAAGCGGTATTGAACTTGTAACTGTATTAAGAAAAACCACACTCCCCAATTTAGTTTCTACAAGAATCAGCTAGTAGAGTCTACAGTTTGACCAACACTAACGTATTGTACAATAACAGTCATGCGGTTGCTATTTGAACAATACAGAGATAGTTGACCACATGAGAGTA
>NW_007529806.1:0-215 GCF_000475195.1 Diaphorina citri
AAAAAACAGAAGGAGCAGAAAATGATATAACAGGAACGTAGAAATTTTTGAACATAAAAAATGTAGTACCACCTAATGCTCTAACATCCGGGGATGCTGTGCGAATAGCTTGATAGAGTTTCGTCTGATATATCTACCTACATATGTCACCCACCTGTAAAAGTATTCCTCAAGAGAATTCAGATATGAACTAAAAATGTCCACATTATGATAAG
>NW_007529807.1:0-215 GCF_000475195.1 Diaphorina citri
TTTTTTTATGAACGCCTGGTATCTGTTCACATATGCAATGTGCAAAGCACAAAACATTTCCCCAAATTATCGCATTTCCGAGGTGTTATCTTTAAACACAACAGATAGTCGAAACCTTGTTTACATAGGTTCTCTCTACCAGAGTACGTACATTACCTAAGAGAAGGTAATGTACTCAGCCACCCCAAACTCTACACTCTCATATTCCATATTAC
>NW_007529808.1:0-215 GCF_000475195.1 Diaphorina citri
CTCTACATTATTTGATTCATAAATCGAAATAGAATACCTTGAACATAAAATATGAGTCACTCACAGGAACTTAGGTACATATTTGAGTGCAATTCATAGTTTGATTACCCATATAGGGTAAGTGTACCATTTATCCTCCCACCTAAAAAACGTACCATTTATTGGCCCACCTGTACCATACGCCACATAAGTCTGAACTGGACGAACTTTTTCAA
>NW_007529809.1:0-215 GCF_000475195.1 Diaphorina citri
CGTATTATTATATTATGTGATCTTTTTAAAGAATCTAATGAAGTTTTATAAGCACTACCCCATGATATTATGCCATATTGAAGGATGCTTTGCACAAAAGAATAGTATAACATTTTAACTATTTTCATGTCACCTATTTTTTTAATTTTAGAAAACAAATGCATTAATTTTCTCAATTTGGAATTCAATTTATTAATATGTTTATTCCATTTGAA
>NW_007529810.1:0-215 GCF_000475195.1 Diaphorina citri
TCAGAAGAAAGTTATTGCACTAGAAGTTTAGATGATCTGAGAATGTTGTTCCGGTGGATTCTGTTCATTTTCTACGTAAAACCCCAAAACTTCATCTGAAGATACATCTCTTTTTTTATGGTTCACGAGTATTCCTTTCTCTGCCTTGAGCTTTGAGATATCAGTTCAAATATTCCACCAGTTTCGTGGCATCTCAGAATACTATCTCCTTCTAT
>NW_007529811.1:0-215 GCF_000475195.1 Diaphorina citri
GGGTCGGACATATCTATAAGAAATTCTCGCCCAATCCGAACCCGGGCATTGGGGACTTTGTAGGCAAGGTGAGAATATTGCATTTACCACTAAAATGGAACATCTGTCTTTTTATATTGCAGTGATGAACTCTATTGTTGTCTGGCTAGGGGACGTTAAACAGAGAGAAGACTAGCGTCTGGCTGTGGGACTATAAACAGGAAGGAGAACAGCTA
>NW_007529812.1:0-215 GCF_000475195.1 Diaphorina citri
AGGAACAGATTATCTGGTCTTGATCGACTACTATTCGAGATGGATTGAGATTAGGAAGATGTTGACCACTAGGAGCACTGAGGTAATTAGTTGTCTGAAGAGAATTTTTTGTGTCCATGGTATTCCTGCAGAAGTCGTCTGTGATAGGTATTTCTTTCTGAGTTATGAAATACGTCAATTTGCTAATGAATGGAATTTCAATATCACTTCGGTAA
>NW_007529813.1:0-215 GCF_000475195.1 Diaphorina citri
GTCCAGCGCGACAACCACTACACCACTACGCTTTATAACTTAGGTCAGTATTTAAGAAAGTTTATAAATTAAGAAGAAAAAGAAGTAAAGGTGGAAAAAAACGGTCAATTTTCTCAGTTTATTGAATTTATACTACACTAGGTGTTGTGGTTCTCGAGATAGAGCGATCAGTGTGTGAACTATGAAATGTGAATGAGTGAATGGATCTTGTTCTT
>NW_007529814.1:0-215 GCF_000475195.1 Diaphorina citri
GTTGCATCTTGCCGAGAGGGAGAACCATGCCGGAGATAGGAACCTTCAGTTCATATGTTGCTTGCGTCCGTGCTTGAGGCTTCCACGTCGGTGCTCCCTTCCATTTTGTGGGAATTTTGCGTAAAAAATCCCTCTCGAAATTTTCATTTGCTGAGGAGATTTGATTTGTTTTTGATATGGTACGTTTCATTTTGTCATGCCCAGGACCACTGTCC
>NW_007529815.1:0-215 GCF_000475195.1 Diaphorina citri
AGTGAACTTGCGATGTTAAAGTAGTTACTTCTAATAAGTAGGTATATGTTTCTGGTGACGTCATTGTCAGGCGACATGAGTTATTACTTGAGTTAGGTTTATTAAAAGTGGATTGGCAGACAGTTTATAGGTAGATGAGGTATACAGGGTGGTTCGTGATTTGCGAACCACGCTTATATCTCAGAAACGGCTGGGAATTAAGGAATGAAATAAAC
>NW_007529816.1:0-215 GCF_000475195.1 Diaphorina citri
GCAAGTAAGCAGGAGCAGTAAAAACACTTTGACTGGGAAGGAGAGAAAACAAGCAGGGCCCGTCCCTCCGGGAATTTTTCAGCCCGTAGTGATTAAAGAAAATCAGTAGGTACCTAAGTATGTACCTACCTAATTTGTTAATATTCAGTTTATTATTATTCTTGATTTGATTTTACTTTCATGTAATGATTTAAAATCAAGACTAGAGCCCGTTC
>NW_007529817.1:0-215 GCF_000475195.1 Diaphorina citri
AAGGCTGCAAAGAAAGCCAAAGGCAAACTGGATGAATCAGTGGAAGGCAAATCAAAGAAGGGAGGCAAACTTGAAAGCCTCAACGAAGAAGATGAAGAAAGTTCAGACTCAGATGACAGTGATGCCGAGGCTGAGATACAGCGGCAACAGGAGGAGAAGGAAGAGATCTATTTGAGGAGTCTGCCGAGCAGGGAGAGGCGAAAGCTGTTGAGACG
>NW_007529818.1:0-215 GCF_000475195.1 Diaphorina citri
ACGATTTGTTTAACCGGTTTTCTGATAGGCTCAAAAATCTTGAAAATCGCGAAAAAAAAATTTTCTTTTTTTTTTTTTGTTTGTTTTCACCCGATTCAATTAATCACGCCTACAGCCCGTTCTACAAATGGTGGGAGGATGATTAAGGTGTCTCCAGAAAGGTCTCGTCGAGGAGAAGTGCCTTTTCTTGGTTTCATCTTCTTAGCACTAAAGGG
>NW_007529819.1:0-215 GCF_000475195.1 Diaphorina citri
AATTACTGATTTAGTAAGTATTTTATTTATTGTTAACTGAGCAAAAGTTCTGAGATTCTTCAAAGCAAATCTTAATTTCAGCACACCAAGATTAATGCGCAGGAACACGGAAGCAGTGATAATCATGACCATAAGAATAAATTAGAAAATTCACAAGTATAACCTATGTAAAAGGTAAGGTGATATTGTGAAGAAATTGTAAAATGTATTTTTTT
>NW_007529820.1:0-215 GCF_000475195.1 Diaphorina citri
AGATTTGGGACTAAAGCAATCGCTGTAGGGCTGATTGAGAGACTGGCGAACACCCGAAAAAGCGAAGAAGAAGAAGAAAAGACCAGTCTAGTTAGCTTGGAAAGTAGCACGTCTGCCTTGTAAGCACTAGGTAGCGAGTTCGATTCCCGTCCGGGGCGATCTTCATCCTAACCAGATGAACTTCGTTCTCGGAATGGCTGGCTTTCACCTATCCT
>NW_007529821.1:0-215 GCF_000475195.1 Diaphorina citri
CTCGTGATATTGCTTTAATCTTGTGTGCAATGTGTATAGACCAGGTGTATTTTCCTCTTGGAAAACTGACCATACTGACCGTTGGAAAATGGACCACTGCTCCAACAGAAACTGAATGGAGTACTAGTCAATTTTCCAGTGGTCATTCTCCTGAAAGGAAAATGCACCTACTATGGACATGGACAGGCAAAAGAAATCCAAGAAAATCGTATTCT
>NW_007529822.1:0-215 GCF_000475195.1 Diaphorina citri
AACAATAGTAATGGGGAAAATGGGAAATTAAGAAATTCGTTATGGGGAAAATGGGAAATTGAGTAGCACGTGGTCTTAGTATAATGGGCGTGGTCCGCCACGTGGCATGTAAAATTGAGTTAAGTAGGTAATTATTAATTAAATTAAGTAATTTTTAAGTAGATTTTAATTATTCAGTAAGTACATAGTAAAAGTGGTTTTTATAAGGGGTCTTT
>NW_007529823.1:0-215 GCF_000475195.1 Diaphorina citri
GGGTGCGGCAGGGTATAGTCTTAACGTTTCTTTGATAACTCGAGTAAGAAGGTGTAGCTCTTGGATTTGATCGTAGGTCGGGACGGTCTCGGGATCGTCTCCGAGAACTTGGACGATCTCATCGTAGACCTGGGAAGAGATGGAGAGAAAATTAGGATGAAACAAATTTCATGATCCTGTTATGTAAATGAAAACGGTTCTTTCGAAATGCTTTA
>NW_007529824.1:0-215 GCF_000475195.1 Diaphorina citri
TTACTCCGTTCCTTTAAAATTACCAGGAATTTGAAGTATGAAATCGCCCATCAGATTAGATTGAACAATGACCCCGTAGCCCGAACTAGTGATTTACCAGAAAATTTCAAAACACAATATGAGGGAACGTGGAGAACTGAAATAATCTGATAAAGAAAATGCATTCTAACGATTTCACTACGTTGTTTTATAGCTACAAAGATTATAAATATGTA
>NW_007529825.1:0-215 GCF_000475195.1 Diaphorina citri
TCCAATTAATTTTACAATCGACACTGGAAATCCGCTTTCTAAAGTACTTTGACTGTTAACTTCCACGATATTTACAACAGAACTGGAGAAGCTACTCCAGTATCTTCTGTTATTCCACGAATTACTTACCTACTTCAATGTATACTGATGTAACTTCGAACTGTTGTTGCTAACTGTGTTTTTCTCTACACTTGTGAAATTGAATTGCTGATGCT
>NW_007529826.1:0-215 GCF_000475195.1 Diaphorina citri
TTTTTGTTTTATATTCAATAATATCTATTAATTTATTTTGTTAATTGCTGATTATTTAATGATGAAATTAGATTATTCATTGATAAAAATTAGTAAATCCTATAGGTACTTATCGTATTCTATTAATTTTTTTGTAGTATGTAGTAGGTACCTGTTATGTTTAATTTGAAATAGCTAGAGAAGATTTTGTTATTGTTTATTAATTTTTCTATTAT
>NW_007529827.1:0-215 GCF_000475195.1 Diaphorina citri
TAATAATAATAATAATAATAATAATAATAATAATAATAATAATAATAATAATAATAATAATAATAATAATAATAATTAGTGCTTATTTATACTGCTCGAATAGGACTGAAAAGTCTCTTTACTCCAGCAGTAGGCTTCTACTATTACTGTGGTCAAATTCTCAAATTATATTGAGGATAAAATTCCATACCTCGGCTGGGATTGAACCCACGCCC
>NW_007529828.1:0-215 GCF_000475195.1 Diaphorina citri
GTGTGCAATTTTACCCTAAATACAAGGGTCGTATTTTTCTTTCGCAAATTTTCAGTTGGTACCTGATGGTGGGAAATGTAGAAGTGGTACAGGCAATGTTTCATTTCACCACTCGCTACCACCATGAGAATTACGAAAGGAAAATACGTGTATCCTAGGCAGGACGGTTGTTACCTCTGTAAGGCTAGCTGTTTATCCTCGTTAATATTGACATT
>NW_007529829.1:0-215 GCF_000475195.1 Diaphorina citri
TGTCGATGGTGGGATTCGAACCCGGGACCTTCTGCATGGCAAGCAAGCGCGTTACCACTGGACCAACCGTGCCCCAAACAACGGTTGATTTTGATTAGCTAATACACGTAATATGTAAATTAATAGGTAAACAACCTAAAGTCGAACAGAGGATGACATGAAGAGGAGAAAGCCAGCTTTTCCGAGAACGAACCTTATCCAAGACAGGCGAACCT
>NW_007529830.1:0-215 GCF_000475195.1 Diaphorina citri
CATAAATCAATCAATCACATAACAAAAAGCTATGTGGGTACGAAGAGGACGCAACCTCCGGATGCGGCAGTGAGCAGATCTCCTGGTATGTGGCCAAATGGAAAGTAAGTCATGCACTAACGTAGATCTCCTTGCGACAAATGAGAGGGCAATCTACGTCTCAAATTACTGGGGAAGAAAGATTTGATGAGAAAGAAGAGGACACGGAAAGTAAG
>NW_007529831.1:0-215 GCF_000475195.1 Diaphorina citri
GGGCTCGCAGGTATCGGGATAGATAGTGATGGCTGCATTGTAGCTGGGTGGGGGATCTATTCGTACATAATATGGGGGGGCTGGACCAGAGCCATGTCTCTCCTAGGGGGAAAAAGAAAGGGTTTAGCTGAGAGTCACAAGGAATGCTTCAGGCATTAGTTTCAACACTTTTAATTTCAACTGAGTCCTGATTACTTTTTGATTACTACCTACCA
>NW_007529832.1:0-215 GCF_000475195.1 Diaphorina citri
TACCTATTATTTTGATACCAAAGCTCTTTTGCTTGTCAAATTCCTCTACATCCTGGGCACTTGCACATCCAATGTCAATACAAATTCAGTCATTCTATGAATAGTATTAATTCAAATACGAGTGCTTACATAGTAGGTAATTCTATTCCCTTCCAATCCACAGTCATTCCGCATAACCCTGTACCTCGTATCCATTATTTCCAGAAGCTAACGAT
>NW_007529833.1:0-215 GCF_000475195.1 Diaphorina citri
GATGACTACGATGAGCTACTTCCCCTAGCCAAAAAGGAAATGGAAGAAGAACAAAAGAAATATGAAGAGCATTGTAAGAACTGTCCGAAAACCGTCGACGAACTTATGAAAGATTTTGAAGGCGATGCCGATGTGAGTCAACTGAAGCGAAATCTAGAAGTCTACGACTTGATAGAGAAATGGAAGAAACGACAAGCGAAGAAGGAAAAACAACA
>NW_007529834.1:0-215 GCF_000475195.1 Diaphorina citri
TTTCATTTTGAAAATCCCATACACGAGTAAGTAGGTAACCATGTAAAAGAAATACGTGCACGTGCATTTGCCCTGTGTACCTGTGTATCTCATGCTAAATGAAATAAAGTTCAAACCTTACACTCACCTTTGTGGTGGGCATGGTTAGAAATGTGGCAATTCCAGCTCGCACCCTATTCTTAACACCTCTGACAGTTCCTTTAGAACTTTTGATT
>NW_007529835.1:0-215 GCF_000475195.1 Diaphorina citri
GGCTTGTGAGCCGGGACGTGGTTTCTAGAATAAGTCGTGGTGGTTGAGAAAGTCATTTATATTCACACAATAGAACAAATTAGGATTTATGAATAATCGCAATTTTTTCCTCATACCTATACACTGAGAAAAAAGTTAGCGATACGGTGTCACAAGTTAGGGTGGAAGAACTCTTTTATTGGGTTACTTCCCCTGATTTAGGCTGTTGGAATGCT
>NW_007529836.1:0-215 GCF_000475195.1 Diaphorina citri
TGGCACTGTGGAAGGCAAACGGTAAGTTTTAGCCAATAATAATAGTGTATACAGGGTGTCCCACAACCCAGTTTGCCCTGGGAGAATGGTGTGGGGTAGAACTGGATGAACCTATTGGCAAGAATGATGGTACTGTAGAAGGCATACGGTAAGTTTTAGCCAATAATAATAGTGTATACAGGGTGTCCCACAACTCAGTTTGCCCAGGGAGAATG
>NW_007529837.1:0-215 GCF_000475195.1 Diaphorina citri
TTATTTATTTATTTATCGTATGACTTTTTATTATACATCAATAAATTCAGTACAAAGATAATACCTAGAGTAAAGTAGAATATATAAAATAAAACAAATAAAATTAAGTACAAATAAAATAAAAATGAATTAACAAAAGGAACCAAAATAAAATACCCAACAGGTAACAGAGGTGGTAACAAAAACAAAACAATAAAATAAAATGAGATAAAAAA
>NW_007529838.1:0-215 GCF_000475195.1 Diaphorina citri
AGAACTTAGTTTGGTAAGTAGTGGGTACTGACAAAGTTTAGATGTAGAATCATTTTCTGTTTTAGCTTCGACAGAACTAGAGGGTCTACTCTACACAGTTAGAAATGAGAAAAAGAAACGATTGGTCTTTGTTTATGAAGCTTAATTAAATTAGGTAAATAAAATCAACACATTATTACATAAATAATTACTTCAAAATGGAATGATTTTTTTTT
>NW_007529839.1:0-215 GCF_000475195.1 Diaphorina citri
GTGATAATAGTGCCAAATTTTTTAGACGTGATGACTGATTGAATGAAGCTTTTGACTTAAAATTTAAAATTAGAAGTTATAGGATACCAAGTGTATTATAGGTACTAGGTACTTACGAGAAAGCTACTACCAGGATGGGAAATTAAGGCTCTTATTGAAACAGTTCAAAGGCTGAGCAACTTCATAGGTATTTTCGCTCATTTCTGGGGCCCATT
>NW_007529840.1:0-215 GCF_000475195.1 Diaphorina citri
AGGAAAGTAAAAAGGAACTTTCGTCCTTGCACCACCCTGTTGACGGCACGCCATCTTTTATAATTTGTTTGATATCGTCCCTCGAGAGATCTTTCCCTCTCCTCCTTCTCTCTTCCCCCTCCCTCCCCTCTCTCACTTTCCCCTCAGAAGCAATCTCTACGTCCCATAAAGTCCCCAAGCGTCAGTACTCAATTAAACTTTAAGATGATATGCAA
>NW_007529841.1:0-215 GCF_000475195.1 Diaphorina citri
ACGCAAACTCGGCAGCCATTTTTGTTTTCAGCGAAAAAAAAAAGTAAACAAAACATTTTTCTCGTTTTCGACTTTTCGAGTTTTCGCAGACAGACACCTAATCTCCTCTCCTCTTGTTTCTCGTTGAAAGTTTTCTTTTTTCTTTCTATTGTTTGCATAAAGTCCGAAAATTATTAGAAAACCTTTATTTAAAACGTTTTTGGGAGCATTTAGCT
>NW_007529842.1:0-215 GCF_000475195.1 Diaphorina citri
TATTCCATCCAAGCAAAGTACCTAGGGATGACCTTAGATACCAAGCTGAAATGGAAAGAACATGTCAAAAAGAAAAAAAGACCAATTACCTAAATGTACTTGCTTATTGGTAGGTAGGTATTCTAAACTACCAGTCAAGAATAAGCTTCTGCTTTACAACCAGGTGCTAAAACCAGTATGGACTTATGGCATCCAACTATGGGGCTGTACCAGTC
>NW_007529843.1:0-215 GCF_000475195.1 Diaphorina citri
GATATTTTTCACTATACTTCTCCTTCAAATACTCAATACATGGCTCATAGATGGACTTCTTTTCTTTATCAACTTTCTAATGTCATACGCCATGATTCAGATGCCTTTCGAATATTCTTTTCCTTCAAAACCTCATTATTGCATGTTCCAAACACACCTTGTGCGAATATCGTATTAGCTCAATGCAAGCTCATCAGTATTTATTCCAACGTTGG
>NW_007529844.1:0-215 GCF_000475195.1 Diaphorina citri
ACCAATATCACGTGTAAAATAAGCTTTCCACGTGTAAAGTTAGCTTTCAAGTTAGTGTAAAATTCGACTGGATCCAGAAATTCGCCTTCAATTCAGCATCAAAATATGCCCAAATCTCAGTCCAAAACCGTGGACTGCGAGATTCAACGACCAAGATGGTTAAATGTTTGCCATGTACCTAGTTAATGATGCAAGAACAATCTGTTGGGATAATA
>NW_007529845.1:0-215 GCF_000475195.1 Diaphorina citri
TCTGGAATTACTTTTACTTAAAGAACAAGGAATTTCTTATCTCTTATCAAACAAAAATTCACTTTTCTGAAATTTTTACAAAAGTGTAGAGTAGAAGAGTAGAGCTGAGCCTTGAAATGAATGGAAAATGGAATGTGGAATGGATGAGAAGTTAGCAATCAGTGTGCCAAGGAGGTCAATGAGTGCCAGCTGTGAAAGAAGCTACAAAAAATTGA
>NW_007529846.1:0-215 GCF_000475195.1 Diaphorina citri
CACCGGGACAGAGTGGAGTGAAAGATACAAAAGGTAACGAAGTGGAAGAAAATGGTGCGAGAAAAGTGAAGAGAAGGACACATTGCTAAAAAACAGACATAAAAGGCGTAGAATCATCTTGAACAAATAAAATGATTAAACTTCAGAGGAGAAAAAATAGCATAGAAAAGCTGAAAATAGAAACATATAAAAGATATATAATTATGAAGATAATA
>NW_007529847.1:0-215 GCF_000475195.1 Diaphorina citri
AAACCTAGCGATAAATTCACTCTTAAGCGATGAGCTTTGAGAGGAAGATGAAGAAAAGAAAGAAACAGTAGAAGAACAAGAGATAAGAAGGAAGAAAAAGAAGGAGGAGAAGAAGAAGAAAAAGAAGGAAGAGATAAAAAAAAAGTAGAAGAAGAACACGAAGATGGAAAAAAAGAGGCACTTGACTTGTCGTTGGTGCTAATTTCCAGTCAACT
>NW_007529848.1:0-215 GCF_000475195.1 Diaphorina citri
ATGACGTATGTTACCTACTATTATTGTTTCCGTTTTCTGATGATTCATAAATATTGAGTTGTTATAAAAATATTTTTCTAATGTTATCAGATCATCTTGAGCATGTTTTATTGCGACATTTAAGTCCTTGTTGATACTAATTAGGGCTGTATCGTCCGCAAACATCTTAATTTCACCTATTAATTGTAAATATTTTATATCATGTGTGTATCTAT
>NW_007529849.1:0-215 GCF_000475195.1 Diaphorina citri
GGGGGAAAAAAACACACCATCATATCACATGTACGAGAGAAACTTTTCCGGCAATCCCTCAGGATTTTTTCCCTCCCGAAAACTTCCCAGCCTCCTGTCCCTCCTCCTACATAATATCCTATTCCTGTTCTATCTCATACTCTATTCCCGTTATTACAGAGAAAAGTTTAATTTCTGCATACCCCATTAACCAGGGAGAGGGTATAGGGACGGAG
>NW_007529850.1:0-215 GCF_000475195.1 Diaphorina citri
AATTTATGTAATCCCATGTACTTAGGATGCCAGGTATTTGCTAGTTACCAGTTATAGACATAATCACCAGGAAGTCACTGGGTTTCAGTTTCTAAAAAGTACCAGTAGGTACCTACACAGTTGTGTAAAAAAAAAAAAAAGAAAAAATGTTCAAGAAATACCTACGTCTAGTATAAAAGTTTTAGGATTGTTGCATTTGTTGCACAAACAATACA
>NW_007529851.1:0-215 GCF_000475195.1 Diaphorina citri
CGTTAATATGATTCCACCCTTTAGATATAGCAAGAAGAATCGGATTATTACCATAGAGTAAACTATACTTGTTAATGTTTTTATCTTTCTCAATATCACCTTTTGCAACAGATGAATTTGATATATCAAACATTAGCTCAGTATTTTCACCCACTAAGATATTAGTGCTCTCTAAGTGAAAACAAGGTATGCTTGATTGAAACTTTCCTGGAGGT
>NW_007529852.1:0-215 GCF_000475195.1 Diaphorina citri
GTTGCAATTGAGGTAAAGGTCTATTTTTGATAAACTCTCTCTCTTAAAATGCAGAGGTAGCTCTAAGTTCAGAGGTTGTGGATTCCAGAACAGGTAAGGTGGATATCGCATTACCTGACTTTCTTTCACTGTCGGAGGGAGGAAGCACTGTGCAATATAGCTTCGCCTTTTAGAGATTCTCTACCATTGCACATGTGACATGTTTGGCAACAATG
>NW_007529853.1:0-215 GCF_000475195.1 Diaphorina citri
TCTCTCCTATGTATCTAATACTAGATTCTAAGATAACTTGCTCTCAGACTGCCTATATTACCTTGCCGTGCGATGTTTCTCCTTCTAAGTATGCGATAAAGTATAAAAAATTCGCCTGGGTAAAGTCGTATATCATGCAGGGAAGAAACTAATGGGTAACGCTATAGCTGGAGATATTTTTCCCTACCGTATAAAATTTAGAGCCTGACAAAAAA
>NW_007529854.1:0-215 GCF_000475195.1 Diaphorina citri
TCGCGATTTGTGCAAATTTTTGTAGAGCAAATTTTTTCGAGTGAATACATTTTTTCAATTAAAATTTTATGCTGATTTATGCTGATACACATCAGGCTTCATGTCGAAAATTTTCAGTTGGAGCTTATCTCTATTTGTATATATATATACAGGGTGGTTCGTGATTTGCGAACCACGCTTATATCTCAGAAACGGCTGGGAATTAAGGAATGAAA
>NW_007529855.1:0-215 GCF_000475195.1 Diaphorina citri
AGACCATTTAGTAGTAGTATTTTATTGATACATTTATGTCTTACTGTGTTAAATTTATTGTCCTAAATGCCCACCCTTGTAAAAAATGACCCTATTATTTTATGTACAGTTGCTAGTATCTAAGTAGGTATGTAATCATAGTTAGGTATGGTTGTTGTTGTTTTTTTAGAAGTAAGTAGGTTAAAATAGTAGATAATAATAATTATAGGTAGGTA
>NW_007529856.1:0-215 GCF_000475195.1 Diaphorina citri
TTACAATATCTCTAACCGTTTTGTTGCTATAGCTGAAAACCGCCAAAATCGGTCGAAATCTGTCCAAAAGCGGTCAAATACCGCCAAGCGCAGTAACCATCTCAACCAAACATTTTGTGTTGCATTCTTGTCACATTAAATTTGTGAACTACATACCAAATTTCAAGTCTCTAGCTTATACCGTTCCCGAGATATTGTTAAATTACACCGAAAAC
>NW_007529857.1:0-215 GCF_000475195.1 Diaphorina citri
GAAACTTTTCCTTGGAAGTACTTATACCTAGGGGGTAATTTTATATAGGTCCCCCCCGGGGGGGTTATATTTTTACTTATTTTTTTTTTCTGACGAGGTAAGGAAGGGAAAAGAATTTCACCTAGTTTTTTTCTTTTATAAGGTTGGTACGTTTAGGAGGTACGGTTTACCTATTGTTATTGCTAGTTTTTCTTTTTTATTGCTCGCTTGAATTT
>NW_007529858.1:0-215 GCF_000475195.1 Diaphorina citri
AATTTGATAAAATAGTGATTTTTAGGGGAAAAATTATAAATTATCGCTCGAGTTGATTAATAAGGAAGTTTTGTGCATTGTAGAGACAGAAGTCGGAGTGTCCGAGTGGTAAGAAGTGTGATCTCTGACTAACTGTCGAGCGGGTGGGGTGGGGGTTCAAATCCCACTGTTGTCTTTTTTTTTACATAATTTTATCATTTAAAAATATTTTATGG
>NW_007529859.1:0-215 GCF_000475195.1 Diaphorina citri
CCAATCAACCTTTTGACAGTCAGACGATGTTGAAAGGTCTTGAAAATTGAAATAGCTAATATTAGACAATCTATTTCTGTTTGTAATATTGTACCAAACTATTTGTCCAGAACTAAGTCAATACCCTATCTGCTTAGCCTGTTGTCAACACAGTAGGATTGGCTAAGCTCGTCTGTTTGTATATTTTGTCAGAGTTTCGCTAATCCTCTGGCGAA
>NW_007529860.1:0-215 GCF_000475195.1 Diaphorina citri
GCACAGGAGTTCCCGGGTTCGATTCCCGGCGTAGTGGAAGACAAAGCATAGGGCTGACGAAAAACGCCGACCCCGTCTCAACACGGGAAAAGGCGAAGAAAAAAGAAGATATAGATTTCTTAACATTTTTTTCTTCGTGTGCCCCCGCCCACAGGACTTCTGCGACGCGTCCTGCTTCCGCGTCTACACGGAGAAGTTCAAGGTGAAGCGTCAGG
>NW_007529861.1:0-215 GCF_000475195.1 Diaphorina citri
AGACCACAAGCGTCCAATGTAGCAGTTGTTTCATCGCTACGAAATAAAAACGGCGGTGAAACACTCATCTTTTAAAAAGAAAGAAGAATCAAATGGAACTTAACTGGCTGTTAGCTTAGCAGGTCTTCTATGGACTGAAAAAAATGTTGGTGAAATCCAAAACTTATATCAAATCAGAGCTAATGCTGCCCTGAGATTTCAACAGGGGTAGATCA
>NW_007529862.1:0-215 GCF_000475195.1 Diaphorina citri
ACTCGGGTGATGGGGCAGAAGACTTGATGTAATATAATATGCGAATTAAATGTGGCAAATTGCATGTTTCTTTTTTTTCGCCATCAATTCAAGTCAGTTTCAACTGGCACAGCACAAGGCTTTGACTCGTTTGGAAGTGATAATTCGGTATGCACTTATGCAGATAGCATTCAGTATTGTAGATGTACCTACCTATCGATATTTTTAAAAAAGGT
>NW_007529863.1:0-215 GCF_000475195.1 Diaphorina citri
ATTAAATATTTAACTTACATTTGCACCAAAATTATGGATGCCATTATGCAATCACCAGAAATACATTACTTCTTTGTCAAGTATGATTGTAAAGTTCTTCTATTGGATTGGAAAAAGAAAACTAGATACCTACACTCCGATTGGTATATAACCGTTCTAACAACTTGTTCTTCCTGGGATTTTATCTAGGTCTAGCAAAAGTTTAACACATCTTT
>NW_007529864.1:0-215 GCF_000475195.1 Diaphorina citri
GTTGATGGCAGTCGAAATACTCACTTGTTGATCTATACAGACTCATATATTGTCCACAAATGAGATAGCCGCTTGATACAATGGAGTTGAGGAGTACGATAGAACTAGCTACGAATATAAGCTGATCGTACGGACAGAATATGTTGAGAACCAATGCTGTACAACCTGAAACAAGGAATTTGAACACTTTATTAATGTACATTTTCGCGCCAGAC
>NW_007529865.1:0-215 GCF_000475195.1 Diaphorina citri
GTGACAAAATGAACGCCACAAGGGATGGAATTGCTATAGCTAGTAACGCAGGAATCATGGCTGGGGATTTGTTTGAGACACGTATCAATAGTATGTCTTTATCACTGAATCATTGATAAATAAATAATAATAGAACCTATATCTTTATCACGAAATAGATTAGTTTTTGGATGTTGATTTTCTTGTAGTGGACTTTTTAACGGCAAGTTTTTAAT
>NW_007529866.1:0-215 GCF_000475195.1 Diaphorina citri
ACTGCTGCCACTAGTATCATGCTGTTCACCTGTACCTAACTCAACATTGTCAGTAATAGTAAGATCTGTAGCATCACTTTGACATCATTGTACACAAAGTGTCTACCTATTATTATAGTAGTCTCAATAGAGATTCTAGACATCTAGAGGAAACAGTGGGTGGTAAAATGGTTCGGCGAAACAACCAAGGTTCCACCTTCCCCCATAAAATTAAC
>NW_007529867.1:0-215 GCF_000475195.1 Diaphorina citri
GGCGTTGTGATGTACCTTGGCGATCGCACTGGAGACAGCCTTGTGTTTTTGCTTCCTCTTGTCCTCAGACTTGAAGGAAAGGGAGTTTGCCGTTGTGGATATGAGATGATTAGATGATAATTTTGATAGAATACGTAATCCACTACAAGTGGGATTTTCTAACCAGGAAAACAGGGTTACCGGGTTAAAGTTTTAAACGTTATTAGGGAGGTAGA
>NW_007529868.1:0-215 GCF_000475195.1 Diaphorina citri
TCTTAACAGTTCCCAGACAATCTATCACCTCCCACGACGATAACTTTCTGTGTTTGTGACAGAGTCAATTTTGTTGAAATACCTACAGACCTCTTCTGTACTGGCGATGGCGTTTCAAGTGGTAGCTCAGTGGTACTGTAGACCCTAATGAGAAGTCTTGCTGAAGACGTTTAAGAGAGGGAACAGCAAGGTCTTATCGTCCCAAAATCAAAGGG
>NW_007529869.1:0-215 GCF_000475195.1 Diaphorina citri
AAGATATCAAGCCCTCTATCAAGATATCAAGCCCTCTATCAAGATATCAAGCCCTCTATCAAGATATCAAGCCCTCTAGCAAGATATCAAGCCCTCTATCAAGATATCAAGCCCTCTATCAAGATATCAAGCCCTCCATCAAGATATCAAGCCCTCCATCAAGATATCAAGCCCTCTATCAAGATATCAAGCCCTCTATCAAGATATCAAGCCCT
>NW_007529870.1:0-215 GCF_000475195.1 Diaphorina citri
TGCACGGTGTATTGCATACTCAATATAATACCAGGCGCTCACACAATTTATTTTCCCGCCAGACTCAGAAATGTGTCCCGGGGAGAACTCATCCAAGTCAGCTTTGTAAGAACTAGGTCACGGGTTCGATTCCCGCCCAGGACGAACTTCATCCTAAAGTCCAAGGTAGACAAGCTTCGTTCTCGGAACGGCTGGCTTTCTCCCATCCTGTCTTC
>NW_007529871.1:0-215 GCF_000475195.1 Diaphorina citri
AGCTACTTTCTTTGACTACTACATGATGGGGAACATAGTATCCCTTACCATCATCATTAGGACAAATTTCTAAATAGTCGGATTTCAACAAGTCGGTAATAGCTTGGTCATAGTTTCTCCTGAGATCCAGGTTTCGTTCGAGTTTCCTTTCCAGACTGAGGAATCTGGAGAGGGCGATTTCACCAGAAGAGCCCAAATTACTAGGGGGTTCTTTG
>NW_007529872.1:0-215 GCF_000475195.1 Diaphorina citri
CAAACTTGTATAATTCAGAAGTATTCAGCTAAAGAAAAAACGCCTAAAAAAATCGTCGGTGAAGAAGCAATATTTGCACCTAATCGAAAAATGAAAATGTAAATTTTCAGTACGAGTAGGTAGCATGAAAATTTTCTCTCAGCATTTTCATGTACTCCTAATTTTAATTACCTTTACCTACCTATCCACGTACTCCTAAGTTTTTGCTTAAACGA
>NW_007529873.1:0-215 GCF_000475195.1 Diaphorina citri
CAGACGTAGAGGACATCATTAAGCAAGGAGGAGAAGAAATGGAATTCTTGGAGAATGTAACAAGAACTAAATACGGGGTAAGTAGCAGCAAACTCTACTTAGCTAAGATAGGAAAGAGAGAAGAGAGAAAGACAATTATAAAAAAGATAATTGAAATGATGGAGGGTGAGAAAGAAGGGCACATAGACCTGGCCCTTACGGAAAGATTAGACTGG
>NW_007529874.1:0-215 GCF_000475195.1 Diaphorina citri
TCATTTGTGTAATAATCTGTTTTCAGTTCACATCATTTGAAATGTTTCCAGTTTAAATAGTCCTCGTTTTCCCTTCTTGGCCTTCTTTGAGTCTCTTGGGAGTTGGGACATCAACGAGAGGTTTTCTAGATTTCTTAAATCCTTCCTGTCCGTAGCCATAGAGCTTTTTAATAATAGGGTTACAGCTTACATAGAAGCCAAGAATATACGCTTGC
>NW_007529875.1:0-215 GCF_000475195.1 Diaphorina citri
AACACGTTTTGAGGTCCCTAGAGCCTAAATCCAAAGTTTCAGCCATTGGTCCGTGTGTGTATCTGTGTGTCTGTCTATAAACAAAATATCTCGAGAACGGTAAGAGCTAGAGGCTTTAAATTTGGTATGTAGATGTAAAATGTGACAAGGATGCGACACGAAACTTTTGGTTAAGATCGGTGCTTTGGTTGGCGGCATTTTACCGCTTTTTGGCG
>NW_007529876.1:0-215 GCF_000475195.1 Diaphorina citri
CCTGCCGGTGCTCGCTGTGTCAGCGTCGATTTGAACAGCAAGGTACCTCAAAGTCATTCCCAACCACCCTGTAGAAGGGACAAGGATTATACAGGGTGTTCACTTTCTTTTTATTCACTTAGGTATATTTATTAAATTGTCGGTTTACTTTCTTGATTTTGGTCCGGTCCGATTCCTCCAAGGAAAAATAGATGGATTTTTGATGTTTATTTGAG
>NW_007529877.1:0-215 GCF_000475195.1 Diaphorina citri
ACCATCCAGACTGGAAGACTTTCCTTAGCATATGGTAAGTCAAACACCCACAAAATTTTATAGAGAACAACAAGTGCAAGTAAAAACTTATCAAATGTATAGCTCACGGTTTTGCTTATGACGAGGTCATATTGTTTGACTTGCCTCCAGGAAGGGCCGACAGCAACAATGAATGGGACGACGAATTCCTTGAAACTTTCGACATGTTTGGTTCT
>NW_007529878.1:0-215 GCF_000475195.1 Diaphorina citri
TAAGAATATATTTGGAAGAGCTACAACAGAAAGTGAAAGCACTTGGTTTTCGTATTCGCAAGTACAACAAGCGGACCCAAAGATACCATCAAAATAAAATGTTCAATTCAAATCAGAAAAAGTTTTACCGGTCTCTATCTGAACCACAACAACCGTCAACACAGACTTCTGCCCCTAATGAAGGAGATGTGTTCAACTACTGGAACAATATTTGG
>NW_007529879.1:0-215 GCF_000475195.1 Diaphorina citri
AATTACATCGGGATCAACAATCTCATCATTCACATCATCACAGACCACAAGAATCTTCTCAGTGTCAGCGACGGTAATGTAAGTGTCAACCTAAACAACTTTGCCGGGAATGGTGTGATAACTAACGTGGAAAGTGTGTGTGGAGATTTGAAAATCAGAGAAAGGCATGATATACCACCAGTTGATGCTAGAAAAGTCAATACCGTTCCTGAGAG
>NW_007529880.1:0-215 GCF_000475195.1 Diaphorina citri
GGTATTTACCCACCCTGGGGGTGGATAAATACCCGGGTAAATACCCAATTTTTATTTACCCACCCAGTGGGTATTTACACTATTTACCCACGACCCATCACTAGTCAACTCCCATGGCGTATTGGTCACTGCGCTCACCTTGCACGCGGGAGACCCGGGTTCGATTCCCGGTGGGGTCAAGAAATTTGTATCATGCAAATGATTGATTCCGTGAC
>NW_007529881.1:0-215 GCF_000475195.1 Diaphorina citri
GCGAATAGCATAACTCTGGATTCATGGCCTTTAGCAGGCGATCGCTCCTTAACTCGTCCCTCATCCTCTCTCGTATATTCTGCGTGGATATGAAGTCGGACTTCTTCTGGCTGACCATATCCTGTTGAATTTTAAACGGCAATTTTTTAAACAAGGTTGAGGACAAAATCTCATTTTCCATATTTACCCCTTGATTATCTAACATTTTCAGCTTT
>NW_007529882.1:0-215 GCF_000475195.1 Diaphorina citri
CAGCATTGTAGGATTTTTCCCAATATCTCAATAATCCTAACATCCAATGTTTACCTACCATGCTGGCACCGGTCGCTACTCGCTATGCGCATTTACATGTCATAGCTTCTCATTTTCCTCACGAGACAGTGAGCCCTGCAACAGCCAGTCACGGAATCAATCATTTGCATGATACAAATTTCTAGACCCCGCCGGGAATCGAACCCGGGTCTCCC
>NW_007529883.1:0-215 GCF_000475195.1 Diaphorina citri
TAATTATGTTACCTACTATGATGTATTTCACTCGGAAATGATCAGAACTTACCAAAACTTACCTAATGATGTTATTATGGTATTTTTAACTCAGAAATGTTTGGAACTTACTAAAACTTACCCAATGATGTTACTAATGTGTTTTTCACTCAGAAATAACCCAAACTCACCAAACCTTACCAAATGATGTTACTATGCCTATTGTCTTTGTACTT
>NW_007529884.1:0-215 GCF_000475195.1 Diaphorina citri
AACCTTATCCCCTAATCCTGCTTGCACCATAATAATGATCTACCCTCATATATGAATGGAGCCATTACGACTTAACGAAATTTTTCTCTTTTTTTCTCTCGAAAAAGACTGAAATTAATGGGCAAACTGCCATGAACGAAAAACAATTTTTCCCTTCTATAAAAAGGAGAATCTAATGCACGATGTACGTAATGGTGAACGTAAAGATATGAGAG
>NW_007529885.1:0-215 GCF_000475195.1 Diaphorina citri
AAGATTCATGCTTTTTTCGGGACCGTTTTACTAGAGCTTTTGCCCGTTGCTGTTTCCTCTCGATGTGAAAAATATAGGAATATAGGGAATCACCTATCTACTTTTGTTTATCCAAACTCCTTTTAGGTACCTATATATACCTTACACAATCATTAGTAATGTCATTACTAATGATGGAATTCCGGATTTTCTGATTTTTCATCATCATTACTTGG
>NW_007529886.1:0-215 GCF_000475195.1 Diaphorina citri
TATCAATCAATTCACTGCGTTCAATCTGTCAGTAAGCCTAACAAGTTGATAACCAATGGGAAGGCCCTATTGATCACAATATGATGTTTCTATTAGATGCAACTGCTGAGATTTTTATCACAATCATGCTTCATAATTGTGTGAAGTCTCAATCAATCGATCCAAGATGTATTGTTCTTTTAACAGGAGACTTGATGCTCTCAGTCTCAATTTAT
>NW_007529887.1:0-215 GCF_000475195.1 Diaphorina citri
TTTCACGGCATTTTCAAGGCTTATTTTTTGAGAGGAGATATTATGTAGTTGGAAATTTTTGGGCCTTTTTTCACGGCTGTGAGCCAGGTCAATTTTCATAGTGAATTTCCTTTCATAGATCAGCAGCAAACGATTGTCCTGATGGTCACCCATCCGAATATCAACCACGCTCAACGTTGCTTAGTGTGTTGACATTGAAATGTTGACAGCCCCTG
>NW_007529888.1:0-215 GCF_000475195.1 Diaphorina citri
TAGGAAATATACATAGGTATAAGTATTCATTGTGGCAGTACGTAAGTCATTGGAACCATTCTTACTTGCATGAATTTTCGTGTTAAAACAAACTTATTTGTGTTAACTTTGTGTTTGAGTTTGTTTATTATCAGACTGTTTTACACAATTGAATTTATTCTCTGGTTACCTGAAATACTCGCATTTCAGATCATAAATAGGTATTTCAGATTTGT
>NW_007529889.1:0-215 GCF_000475195.1 Diaphorina citri
GAAAAGAAAGTACTTTCATTCTACGCCTTTCATTCAATCTGACGATGAACTCTATTCCAAATCTCTCTCTTCTATATTTCTCTATCGCCTCAATGTCCCACGTACTTTTTTTGAAGAGGTTTGACAGAGGGAACTGCAACTGCTATGGTCTTACCCCCACGTACTTTAAAACATTTTTCAATGGACCCATCAGCTATTCCGTCATTTCCGTCTCA
>NW_007529890.1:0-215 GCF_000475195.1 Diaphorina citri
CTGTATGGATGACTATGTATTGAGCAGGTCAGAAGTTATGTTGGATATCTGAGGAACTTCTTAGTCCATACTACTCGTATCATAAGAGGACACACTCTAATCACTCTATTGATTCTATGGACACCAAACCAACTATGTATTTGACATTGGGATATTTTGGTGTGTTCAATGGCAGAGCCAATGTCACTGTTAACATCTACATAATAGTCGTATGT
>NW_007529891.1:0-215 GCF_000475195.1 Diaphorina citri
TTACAATCTAAAAATCCATTTATTTAAAATCGGTTCGAGGTCCAAAATTTTCACGAAAAAAAGACCCAAATTTTTTTTGAAATTTTTCCTTCTCGAACGGATTTGACGAAAAATCGCGAATTTTTGGTGAAAAATTCACTTTTTTTACTTTCCTTATCCTATAGGAAGGAAAGTAATGTAATCGGGTCAAATTTTCGATGGTCAGTTTTTAGTGC
>NW_007529892.1:0-215 GCF_000475195.1 Diaphorina citri
AGCGTGTCGGGCATAACAACAATCAGTGGTACACCTCGGTGTTTGATTTTCGGGTACCTTGTATTCGTTTCCATTCCATTAGCTTAATACTCTTCCATCTGTTTTCTACTTGGTCGAGTCAGTACGTTGAGAGTTATAGGAGCATAATCTCGGCAACTTCAGAAACATCGAGTTCAATGACCTCAAGATCTGACGCCTCGGAATAGTCTAGTACC
>NW_007529893.1:0-215 GCF_000475195.1 Diaphorina citri
ACGTCTTGAGTTCCCTTGAGACTGACAAAATCCTATGGACAAATTCCTAATGGTTTCACAGGCTTATGTAGAAAAAATCGGAAAACTGTGGAATAAGCTTGATCTGTTCAGTATTCCTTTAGTTCCACGACTAAAATAAATAATGGATATTAATGTTTTATACCTACCAATACTTCCTCCTTACGGATCTGGTAGGTATTCCACGTTCAACTTTT
>NW_007529894.1:0-215 GCF_000475195.1 Diaphorina citri
CCTATGTAGGTACCTATCTACCTACCTATGTAGGTACCTACCTATATAATAATAATAGTGCTTATTTATACTGCTCGCCTAGGACTGATAAGTCCCTTTGCTCCAGCAGTAGGCTACTACTATTATTGTGGTCAAACTCTCAAATTATATTGAGGATAAAATTCCATACCTCAGCTGGGATTGAACCCACGCCCTCCTGTTAACCAGTCGAGCGC
>NW_007529895.1:0-215 GCF_000475195.1 Diaphorina citri
TTAGTCCTATACAATATGGGATATAGACAGGTAGGCTCATTGTAACTGATACTCCTGCTTTTAAACATGAGTGTTCCCTACATTTTGTTGATATTTACCCAGTGAGAGAGAGAGAGAGAGAGAGAGAGAGAGGACTATATCCCTCCTATCTTTTGAACAAAGACTTTCAGCCAAGCTTTCAGTAAGTTTGTTTTCTAAAAGCTCTCCAAATAATC
>NW_007529896.1:0-215 GCF_000475195.1 Diaphorina citri
CTGCTGGTTTTCTCTTAAACAGAAAAGGATTGTTCTTGGAATGGCTGGCTTCCCCCTGTCCTATTGTTCCTCTCTTGCGGCTTTTGGGACAATAAGACCTTCGGAAGAGAAGCAGAGTTGCTAGACCCAGAATAATTTCAGCTTTTTCCGTTCAATTTTAGAATCATCTACAATGGGTCATCATGGATTCGGAAACCTTGGACCTCACATCCGCA
>NW_007529897.1:0-215 GCF_000475195.1 Diaphorina citri
GATTCGAATTTTTCACAACTTTTTACGTAGGAATCGACCATTTATTTATAATTTTTACCCATTTGCAACTCCTCCATTCAAACAAATCCTTTATGTACCACTTGTTCTTGTTCCTCGCCTTTTCCTAGTTAAATAGGGTCGGCGTTTCTTGTCAGTCTCTTCCAGGCAGCCCTATTGTGTACCTCACATCCTGATTAATCCTTCTCACCCAGGTC
>NW_007529898.1:0-215 GCF_000475195.1 Diaphorina citri
GAGTTCAAGTTTCTCAGGCCCATGTCGCTCAAACTTAACAGAGAGGTTTCCTGAATAAGCTATATAAAAGAAGTAAAAATTTACCAATAGGTACCTAATATTATACTATATTTCAGCATTACATCTATAGCCTAATATGCGCTACAAAAAGTTTCAGCATCGGATGTTCTTCACGTCTCAATGGTTGCATTTCAATATAATGGACGGGGGTTTTG
>NW_007529899.1:0-215 GCF_000475195.1 Diaphorina citri
CTGTACCAAATAGAGAAAAGAAAAAAAGTACTATGGTCATAGCGGGCTTAATGAAACTGGAATTTCAAGTTAAAGGGTTCATGACCTCCGGTTAGCAGTTGAACTCCTAGAGTCCTAGCAAATTTTAAGAGTTCAGTTAAAGGGACGCTAATTTTGGTTGCAAAAACTAGCTAATATTTGTAACTACTTTATTGAGACCTTTTTATATTACTTCC
>NW_007529900.1:0-215 GCF_000475195.1 Diaphorina citri
ACAATTCATCAATCCAATATAGGTAATAGAGATCAGTACATTTTAATGAAATCGCAAACTCTCATGAATAAAGCTTTCAGTAGACAGGCAAGGTAAAAAGTTCCAGCCACATCTGCGGGTGACAAAACTCAAATCAACCATGAAATATACATCCACAAAAGTAATCTCAAAGCATTCATGATGCAAAAAGGATAAGGAGTAAATGAATATCCACA
>NW_007529901.1:0-215 GCF_000475195.1 Diaphorina citri
ACAAATCTACAATTTAGATGTGTCTTTTCATTTTTTTTATGTAAAAATGGGGGAAACCCTCGTAAACTCAAAAAAAAAGATATATGGGTACCTACTAAATTAAATTCGCATGCAGAATTCGTGTCAATTGGCAATAGTGTCACCACACTTTAGCGTGCGAAATTTTCGCAAGTTTTCACACGCAAAATTCGGAATAATGACACCGCAGCCTAAAT
>NW_007529902.1:0-215 GCF_000475195.1 Diaphorina citri
TTGATCGCTAAAATCACCATAAGAAATACAGAGTGCAGAGACTGCGGGAGAAAAATGTTCCGCTCTCAACCAACATTTTGAGTTTCGTTTATGTTTTTAGTTTGATAACTATGCAGCTAATAGGGAGCGCGCAGCGTGACCATATTTTTACTTTCTATTACTACAGTATAGCGGAGCTATACTAGTAATGAAAGTATTGCAATCGGTCCAAATTT
>NW_007529903.1:0-215 GCF_000475195.1 Diaphorina citri
TATGTATTATTTGTAAAAAAAAGGAAACTTTTGCACAGAATATAGTAGATTGTTCATAATTAAAATTCAGACCCAAAATTAAATTTAGACTTTCGGCCCTGATGGCCTCTGGAGCTGGAGCTCAAAATGGATATTTGAAAATTTTATTTTTAGGACTGAATTTCAAAATGAATAATTAGTGGGACCTATTTGAAGCATAAATCACCAATCAATAT
>NW_007529904.1:0-215 GCF_000475195.1 Diaphorina citri
TTTGTCCCGAATTTCCGTTTTTGTCCCAGAAAAAATTCGGGACGCGTTTTTTAACTTTAAAATTAGGTAGGTACCTCTCTAAATCAGAATTTGTTCTTAACTTGTTTAAATTTGTCATGCTTTCATCAGTTTGCTCATCCACTTTGCTAAACCTTTATAAACGAGAAAATGTTGTATTAAACCGCCTTAAACGAAAAAATGAGCTGGTCCCTTGG
>NW_007529905.1:0-215 GCF_000475195.1 Diaphorina citri
GATCTCAGAACGATTGAGGGCCGAAATTTTTGGAAAGGAACTTGGCCTAATTTTTTACATTTATGTTTTTGGTGGGATTTATACCTACTGTATCAAATACTAAAAAATCATTGTTCAAGATTGGCTTAATTTTTTACTCACAAAAGAGATTATAGCTTGAATATTACTAGATTATCGAATATGAATTATTTACAAAGTACCTATTGCATTGATAA
>NW_007529906.1:0-215 GCF_000475195.1 Diaphorina citri
TAGTTTTTATCCACCCTGATAACTGGCTGATGCACTTATTCCATTTTACACTTAGTGTTGAGGCTATTCTTTTCAGGACTGGCTGATGCACTTATTCCATTTTACACTTAGTGTTGAGGCTATTCTTTTCTTTCTTTTCTCTTTAATGATGTTGATTTTTAAAATGGGGTTCGGAATTTTTTCTATGTTTTACCTACCTAAAATCAACTAATACC
>NW_007529907.1:0-215 GCF_000475195.1 Diaphorina citri
ACAATTTTATAGTGTCTACTTAATAAAATGAAAAGTAAGTACATCAGGTTTCTTTTGCAAGATTGTAAAAGAATCATTAAAAAAAAAAAATGAAAAACGTCGGAAGCGATAACGTTACCCTTCCAACAAATTCCAAACTGTCATGGGAAAATGATTTACATACGTATTATTCCCAAGGAGAGGTTTGTAAAAGCTAATATAATAATAAATAAATA
>NW_007529908.1:0-215 GCF_000475195.1 Diaphorina citri
ACGGAGATTCACACAAAGAAGTAGATTCCAGTGCTGGAATTCAAAACACTGATGCTCTGATTCAAAAGCAATCAGACAGTGGAACTGCCCAAAGTGTAATACATGATCCTCCCCATACAGAAGCCATCCAAGAGGCCACCCCCACATATTCAAATCATCATACGTTGGAACAACTTATACTAATCCAACAACAACAGATCAGCAAACTATTAGAA
>NW_007529909.1:0-215 GCF_000475195.1 Diaphorina citri
CCGCATGGAATTTGTTTCCCAACCGCAACTACCACATACCAATACCAACTACCTACCCTGATGGTGATAGCTGATAGGTTAATCCAAGTATCTGAGACTATCTCGTTTTCTACTACATTGTAACTATAATGTATAACCTATCATGTTATTATTCTACACGGCTTTCCCTTATATGGTGGCAGAAATAATGACGAGATCAGCAAGCGATTTTATTT
>NW_007529910.1:0-215 GCF_000475195.1 Diaphorina citri
TCACCTAGAACGACTCATAGTCATCTTCATCTCTCCTACGCGGAACACAAAATCCGAGATCCTCCCTAAAACTTTTTTTCTTTTCATAAACGACGAATAATAGCCAAGTAAGAAAAGTAGCACAAAATTAATCACATAAAAAAAGAGGAATATCCTTTTCTGATTGCCAATTAATTTTTTTCTTCACTAATTGGGAGCATTATTTTCATGGAAAA
>NW_007529911.1:0-215 GCF_000475195.1 Diaphorina citri
CCTAAATATTGTAAACATTTACAAATAGGTACATATGTATGTTAATAGTGAAATTTGTCAAATCATGGTGCCAATTGTACTTTCAACGTAGGGCTGAAAACCCTCTTCGTTTTTAGATTCATCCCAATTCTAAAGTATGTACTCTAAAGATATTTTCTCCTAAAGCTCCACAATAAATAATATCTGTTATTTTGTTATCTTATTACACAACACAC
>NW_007529912.1:0-215 GCF_000475195.1 Diaphorina citri
AGGTGGCGTTCCGATCCTAGCTGCCGGGTCGCGCGACCAAGCTGTGCGACCGCTGCCTACTGCTTCCTATGTATTCTTCAAGTACTCTCCGAACCAAGCTGCTTGGTCGCGCGACACGGCTGCTCTTTTTGAGTCGTGCTGCCCAGTCGCTCTGAGAGCAGTGTGGTCGCCTGGTCGTGAGGTTTTCATGTGATTTAAAATACTATTTTTGTAAT
>NW_007529913.1:0-215 GCF_000475195.1 Diaphorina citri
GGACTTGGTATTGTTGGTAGGATTCTGGTCATGGTATTGTTGGTAGGACACTGGTCATGGTATTGTTGGTTGGACTTTATTCATACCTAGTGGTATTGTTGGTAGGACTCGTTCATGGTATTGTTGGTAGGACTTTTGACTTGGTATTGTTGGTGGGACTCCGGTCATGGTATTGTTGGTAGGACACTGGTCATGGTATTGTTGGTAGGACTTTG
>NW_007529914.1:0-215 GCF_000475195.1 Diaphorina citri
AATTATGTAGGCCCAAGCTCTCATATTCCCATCATTATCACGACGATTCTATTGAAACTAAGTCCTTGACTACTATCTGACTATAGCAATATCTAAATCTGACTGGAAACCCATCACGACATCAAGCTTGTATTGAGACATGTGTGACTAAACAGTTCTTCAGATGGTAATCATGCAAATACAATATGGTTTGTCGTTAACCCTTTGGGATACGT
>NW_007529915.1:0-215 GCF_000475195.1 Diaphorina citri
ACCTGTACAACAATCGAACCACCCAGTATGTATATTAGACAAAGGATTATATTTACATTGAAAGGGGGGGGGGGCTTTCTGAACGAAACTCCCCTGTGATGGAAGTGAAAAAAAACGGGTAGAAAAGCTGTATTTTTCAATAATAATAATAATAGTGCTTATTTATACTGCTCGCATAGGACTGAAAAGTCCCTTTACTCCAGCAGTAGGCTACT
>NW_007529916.1:0-215 GCF_000475195.1 Diaphorina citri
AGTCTGTAAAGGATTCTGAATGTTAACAATGAACTTATTATTATTATCATTACTTTGCATGCAAAATTACAAGGACGGTCGGGACTTTGCATTGTACAAAGTTTCAACTTCTGAATTACTTAGTGAACTATTAGCAGGCACTCATTGTTTAAATTTCAAAGTATCTCTGAAAGCAGGAAAGTACACTGTAATGTTACAAAACAAAATGTTGGCTA
>NW_007529917.1:0-215 GCF_000475195.1 Diaphorina citri
AACAATATTGCAGTAAAGACTGGGCTAGACCAAAGTAAATCATTCTTTGTATTTTTACACTGCATATATTTTTGAGGGCATTGAATAGATACATCAAATGTCTCAATTTTTTGTTAATTGAAATTATATGATTTTTGAAGTTCAAATGATGATCCATAATAATACCCAAGTATCTTGTTGATGAAACTTTTTCAAGTGTATGCATGATGTTAGTG
>NW_007529918.1:0-215 GCF_000475195.1 Diaphorina citri
TAAACTATTGCAATTCGTAATTCGTAATCAAGAAGATACAATCTAGATTTTAGCCAGAATAATGTCAAAGTTCTACCGTCGAAAATAGAGAACAAGAGATGTGGGTCATGTGGGCCTTTTGTTAGTGATAGTTTCACAATCATCATTGCACATTGCACAACTGTATATTGAGACTATTGAGAGAATGATTAGAATATTGCGAAATGTAGGTAGGC
>NW_007529919.1:0-215 GCF_000475195.1 Diaphorina citri
AAGATGAGTAGGTAATCCTCTACGAGAAATAAACCGATCCAACGCGGCGAGACAAGCTTCAGTAGTGAGAGAAGTTACAAGTTCCAAATGCATACATCTAGTACTCATGCACACAAATATAGCAATGTAAGCTTTTATGACAGGACTATTACGGCGATTGCCATCTTTCAACAAATAGGGACCGCCCATATCCAGAGCGACACGAAGAAAAGGTC
>NW_007529920.1:0-215 GCF_000475195.1 Diaphorina citri
TTGGCACTATTAGGTCAAGTAGGTATGTATACGGTTTTAGAATGTTGATATTATTGGCACTATTAGGTCAAGTAGGTAGGTATGTATACGGTTTTAGAAGCTTGTTAACAAGAACCCACAACATTTTACAAATTGTACAAATTTAAACCTGACCATATCGACATACCATGGCAAATAAAACGATAATTAATTAGGTCGGTAGGAAAAGCAAACTA
>NW_007529921.1:0-215 GCF_000475195.1 Diaphorina citri
TGAAAATGACTGAGACAGAAACGAACGTGAGAGTGAAGGACAATGCAGAGAGGAATGAGAGAAAGGAGAGAGTCAGAGAGAGACTGAAAGGAAATGTCAGAGAGAGATATCAGATGGAGGGAGGAGACAGAAAGATAGAAAGGTGTGTTTAATTCTAAGTAGATAATAATTACAATGTCTCTTTGAAAGAAGGGATAAATGTGGTTTTTTGTTTT
>NW_007529922.1:0-215 GCF_000475195.1 Diaphorina citri
AAGTGTGGGTAAGCTCTGAAAAAGAAGGTAAATTCTATATAGAAAACAAGATGCTCGCAAACTTTCACCTAGAAACAGAGGAGAATTGCATAAATTTTCTACTTAATGAATTCAAAAGTTGAACATCTGCTCGGTATTAGATGTATAGGTAGCTTTTTAATATATTTCGCCCTTTGTTCATAATCTTGAGTGGTATCCGAGGATCAAGGGAGGAG
>NW_007529923.1:0-215 GCF_000475195.1 Diaphorina citri
CCACTGAAGCACCAAACTTATCAATGAAGTTGTTATACTCAGCCTTTGATTCTTCCTTGATAGGCTTGAAATTGAGTACATTGTCAATGTAGTAGCTAGCTAGGGATCTAACATCCTGATACCTGTCAGTGAGCGCTTTGAATATTGTTTCATAATTGCTACCAATGGGAGGAATCCCTGAGCATAAGGAGAGAGCCTGATCCTTAAGGCGCGAT
>NW_007529924.1:0-215 GCF_000475195.1 Diaphorina citri
CCGCCATTCGTCATTTCTACCTCTTCGTTACTCTCAAGTTAAAACTTAGAATTCACTTCTTTCCTTCAATATCTAAACCCACCTCTGCATCTTCAGTACTAGAGGGTGTCACCTCTTCAGTACTGACGGGGTCCTTATCTTCTTCTCGCAAATGTTTGCCGCCATTCGTCATTTCTACCTCTTCGTTACTCTCAAGTTAAAACTTAGAATTCACT
>NW_007529925.1:0-215 GCF_000475195.1 Diaphorina citri
AAATTGAATTTTCAACCTTTTACAGTTATTATTTCGGAGTTTTGACCTCAGATTTGGATTTTTCCCAACTTTTTACATTAGGTCTGTTTTTCATTCCGACGTGGGTGCGATGCGAACCAGCGAACCCGACGTGAAGTGACGCGTGTTTTTCATTCCACTTCCCCTACTTTAGCGTCAACGCTGCGTCTTAAATCTCTGATGCGAGTCTCGAGTAG
>NW_007529926.1:0-215 GCF_000475195.1 Diaphorina citri
TACATGGGCCTTTTGGCTGTTCTTTATACCCTCTTTTGATCTTATTGGTGCATGGGCCCAGCAAGTGAAATTAAAGTATATACAGTTAAGGACAAACACACATTTATAAAGCACAGAGATATGTAGGTGTAGGTAGTAGTAGGTACCAGTGGCGTAGCGTGGTCTAAATTCAAGTGTAAGGCGTGTAGGGTACTAATTTCCATCATCCATGCTCT
>NW_007529927.1:0-215 GCF_000475195.1 Diaphorina citri
TACCCAGATGTTCTTAAGTTCTTATGTGTCTAGGTCTGAATATAATTAAGAACATTTTAATGTGGCGCGAACATTAAGCATCTGTGAAAATAGCATAGTTTTTGCACACTGGTTGAAAGGCAAAGGAGGAGGTAGAGAGTAGAGATAAGGTTGAGGTGGAGAGAAATGATTGAAGAAGACTTGAGAGAGAAGGGATGGAAAAGGGAGGAGACGTT
>NW_007529928.1:0-215 GCF_000475195.1 Diaphorina citri
CATTATTCAAAGCACATGTGTAATTTTCCATTTTAATTTTATTAGCCTGAACACTGGCTAATATTTTACAATGTACCCCAGGTTCACAACGAATGCATTTTTATGTGACAGGGGAAAAAATTCCTCATGAATAGTGTACGAAATCTGTAGCCTTTGACTGCAATTTATGCAAATGTATTGTCTGGACAGGCGACCGTCTGAGATATCATATGATG
>NW_007529929.1:0-215 GCF_000475195.1 Diaphorina citri
CTCGTTCAATAATGACGGTGACTCTAAATTGGGATAGGTTAAATTTCGTCTTAAAATGGGGAAAAAAATGTCAAAAAAGCAGTAGGTACCTATGTAGGTATACTTATATCTAGCTCCGAGTGAGTATGTAATGTATGTATGTCTGTGGGTATTTTGTAGCGTAGGTATGTTTTTCTTTCTCAAGATGCTGGAAAAACAAATGGCACTCCCTTCCA
>NW_007529930.1:0-215 GCF_000475195.1 Diaphorina citri
GAAAGTTCGGGACCGAAACAACATCGCCACCATGATTACCAACGTTCGCTAGCGAATACGGTACAACAAGAAGAAGAAAAGAAAAATAGGGAGAAACTGCAGGGACACGGCTTTCTGTTACCTTAACCATAAGTGAGTGAAATCGTTGATCCAACTGACTAGTATAGCTAAAAATACCACAACACACATCCACCTCCATATGCCTCCACCTACAT
>NW_007529931.1:0-215 GCF_000475195.1 Diaphorina citri
AAAACGATTTTTCAGTTTCTACTCATGTACCTACAGAAGGTTATTAAAATCTGAAGATGTCAGACCGAAATGTAAAAAGAAAAAAAAAAAAAATGTGGAGTACTTAGAGTAAAATTTAATGTTACTTGTGTCTCATGGGTTGTGTGTGTTTCAGGTTCCATTCGTGATTCAATACGAGGTAATGTTTCAAGACAAGCATGATTGCGGTGGAGCAT
>NW_007529932.1:0-215 GCF_000475195.1 Diaphorina citri
AATAATAAAGTGTCCAATGTGTTCGACATTTTTGTGTTTGCTGTTTCAGATGATTCCGAGTCAGACAAGGAGAGTGGCGAGGGTTCCGAGAGTGAGACAGAGACAGAGACTAATTCCATTCTGAACAGAAGTATGAGAAGCAGACGTGTGCTAAGTGATGAAGACAAGAAACCTAGCGTCTCCTCCACTCTACCAAGTCCAAGTAGCAAGACTAG
>NW_007529933.1:0-215 GCF_000475195.1 Diaphorina citri
CCGTTAGACCACCAGAACGTGGTCCTACGGTCTGTGGCTTAGATGTAGGGGCTACTGCCCCAAGGGATGGGTTAAGCTAATACAAATCTACGAATGGTCTGTGGCCGGCCTTGGGGTTTCGCTTGTCCCTCAAAATCACTCATAACAAGCAGACGTATAGCCCGGTTCTCTATTCTCCTGGAATGAAGAACCATGAAGAACCTCTTGACATCGTT
>NW_007529934.1:0-215 GCF_000475195.1 Diaphorina citri
CACCTCATTTTCATTTTTCATCAAAATCTTCCGCCGAGGATTACGACTGAAGTCGTGCCGTGAAAATTACTTTTTTTTCTCGGCTGAGTTTTGTTTTGGTCGTGAATTTTTTATTCAATTAGGCTTTTTGTTTTGAGAAAAAAAGGCGATATGATCATAATTGTGACTTTGTATTTCTCTTTGGCACTTTACATAGGCACTGAAGCTTTCTGCCA
>NW_007529935.1:0-215 GCF_000475195.1 Diaphorina citri
TGGTGGTTCTACTTTTATAAGAAATGTTAGTATTATTTTGCATATTTACCTACTATTGGGTGTTTTTACAATGTATTAGATATTATTAATTATAGATGCTGTGGAACTTCCATCAATTTGTATATGAATGTTACTTCGATGGCTTCTTCATAAATATTATGTTTTTTGAACATGGCTGATTTTTCTCTATTGTTGATGCGGTTTTGGGCTTGAGA
>NW_007529936.1:0-215 GCF_000475195.1 Diaphorina citri
TTGACGTTTTTTAGTCCCCCCATAAGAAATACACAGGGAACAGAGTTTGAGGCCAGCAAAACTTTTCCTACGTTTAATCCTTTTAGTTTTCATTTCTTCGAAACAAGACTCAGGGACGATATTAATTTTCAGGGGCAAAGCCAAGGGAGCGCGAAGCGCGACCTCATGCCCACCCCGCGAAGCCCCCGGGAGCGCGCAGCGCGACCGTAAACAAG
>NW_007529937.1:0-215 GCF_000475195.1 Diaphorina citri
AGGCAGCGGTGCTCGTGCAAGTCTACCCCCCACCCTGAGGAGATCGTTTTCAAGGAAGGGAGTTAGGTGACGAAAGTTCGATAGTGGTTTATCCGACTTAAGCGCTTCAATCTCTTTACGGAAATGGTGAGTTTGAATTATCCGGATAAGACATTGCATGGACTGCTTCAACTCCTCAACTGACAGACATCCCTGACGACGTAGGGCCGCAGGCG
>NW_007529938.1:0-215 GCF_000475195.1 Diaphorina citri
CTTGAGTTGGTAAACCCCAGCAAAAAGCCTCTCCAATGGGTAAGTAGTTAGGTACATAGTATGGATGAGCGATGAGAGTACCATTAACCAGTAAGTATTCATTATAAGTACTATCTGATGTACTTACGTTGTACAGACCTGAAAGGTTCCTTATGAAGCAATGAACATTAGGCAACTCTGTTTTGTTCTGAACTTATTCAGAGTGACTCAAGTTT
>NW_007529939.1:0-215 GCF_000475195.1 Diaphorina citri
AACGCTTACAAGGCAGACGCACTACCAACTAAGCTAACTAGACTGGCTATAATATTCTTTTCCTCGCAATACATTATACATTGAAAATGTCGAAAATCCCGTAGCTATAGCTAGGTTTTATATTAAAATTGTATAGAGTATAGACTGAGCATGTCTGCCGTTCACGCTTGAATAATACCTTATTTATCATACAAGGATGAGACTGAAAGGTCCCT
>NW_007529940.1:0-215 GCF_000475195.1 Diaphorina citri
AACCACAACCCCAACAATAACAGTGGAATAAGGCTTTTTTTCCCCATGTATGACGATTGACCATGTACAGCCATATATATTGTACTAAGGTCTAAAATCTAATTAAAAAAAAGGTACCCTTGGATCTACATGGTGGGTTTATAATCAAGCCTTTTGATCAAGACTGAATGAGAGGTGATTGTACATTAATGAGAGAACAAGCAACAATAACAGCA
>NW_007529941.1:0-215 GCF_000475195.1 Diaphorina citri
TCTTGTAGACTACTTAAGGTCTTAACCGCAGGCCCCGAAAAAGCGCCAAGAGGGATATACCCGTATACGGTTAATACCTAAAATAGCTTGGGTGTAGTGTATTAGGTCTGTGCATATACCTTGTCAAATCCTGTAAACCTATTGCCCGTGTAAGAGACACGGGGAACGATATGAGTAAAGTAGGAATACGTCGAGAGTGAGAAGTTCTATATTTC
>NW_007529942.1:0-215 GCF_000475195.1 Diaphorina citri
CCTTCTCTCTTCGATTTCGGGACGATAAGACCATAGCAGTTACAGTTCCCTCTGTCAAACCTCTTTTTAAAAAAAAAGACTGTTTAAGCCAATAAGCTTAAACTTTGATGAATTAACAATTTAATTCACATTTCATATTGCTTTATATTCACAGTGCTACATCTGGGTAATGTCTACTTCCACCGCAAGCAACTGAAACATGGTCAGGAGGGCGT
>NW_007529943.1:0-215 GCF_000475195.1 Diaphorina citri
CATAGTAATTTACGAAAAGTTTTTATAGCCAAATTTGTTTTCTTCAAATTTGCTCCTTCAAATGGAAGAAGTCTAATAGAACTTTGCTACTTATTGGGATGTCTACTTTGGACTGGTATTGTAATAACTTCTTATGGGTTGATTAAGTTGTTTCTATTAAGTGGTTTAAGGAGATATCAACCGTTTAGATACCCATATTAAACACTACTTAGCTT
>NW_007529944.1:0-215 GCF_000475195.1 Diaphorina citri
TAACAACATAAACCTAATGATGTACAAGTTTGGTAGGAGAAGGATTTGGTGGATAATTGAGCACTCAAAGACAAATGAAATGAAAATTTAACAGGGAAACTTCAAGGAGTTCTCGATAAAGTAATAAAAGTTAAAAGAAAAGTTAAATTAGCCTTAGAAGATAAAACGTAGAAAAAGTCTTAATACCTAGATATTTAGGTAAGTAATATTATATC
>NW_007529945.1:0-215 GCF_000475195.1 Diaphorina citri
TACCAACTCCTTTAGTTATGGCTATCGTAGTTTTTATTTTCATCAGTTCTTTCTTATTAGCATCAGTTTTCTCTTGAGGAGCTTTACATTGATCGGTTGAGCTTTTCCTTTTCTCAACAGTTATTTCTCGTCTTTTGTTCTTTCTTTTTAATTTGATAGGCGTCACATCAATTTTGTTGTTGTTGAATGGTGTACGGATAGCCAACCCATCATCC
>NW_007529946.1:0-215 GCF_000475195.1 Diaphorina citri
TCAGTTTTTCGCTTTCCATGAATTGCCCCACACCCCAGCATGAAACGAGATTCTCAATGGAAAGCTCTCTGACGAAATAACACTTGACTTGACATTATGTTGAATATGGATTTCCTGGACTTGGTGAACATTTTGAGTATTGGTGAGGATGTCATTTTCAGTTCTATTTACGTAACTACGTATATGTTGAGGGTATATCCACCTGTGGGTAGCAG
>NW_007529947.1:0-215 GCF_000475195.1 Diaphorina citri
TCGAGTTCCAATCATTGATTAGATGTTTGCCATGGTGGCTGTATCACGTGGATTTGAACTGATAACGAGACATGCACGAGTTTCATTGTTGTCAATGAGAAGTTCTTGTTTCATTGAATTACCTGCATAGTATTAGGCGTAAATTTGTTGACCCGGCGATTCTGTAATGCGAGGTGTTTTTCATTCAATTAGAATTGGATGACGCACATTTTTTG
>NW_007529948.1:0-215 GCF_000475195.1 Diaphorina citri
TTTGGATTTTTCCCAACTTTTTACATAGGAATCGACCATTTATTTATAATTTTTACCTATTTGCAACTGCTCCATTCACTTAAATAAACCTGTAGGAAAATGACCTAATAGCTAATTCCTTTGCATTTGTACACAATAACAACAACAACAACAACAACAACACCAACAACAAATCTTGCTAAAACTCTGGCTAATTCATTGAACATTGCCGAAGG
>NW_007529949.1:0-215 GCF_000475195.1 Diaphorina citri
CCCATCAATGTAGGCTATTGCTTTTATCAGCTCTGCCTGTGTTGTTTTGAAAATGGATTTTCCTTCAAACTCACTGAGAGTTCAAAGGTGGCTACGGTTTGTAGTATTTTGATAATGACCCAATGTTTGCTACCGGTTACCTGTTACCAAAGTCCTTACTATTCATAGTAGATATTATTACTTACGCTAACCACTCATTATATCAGGTGGACCTG
>NW_007529950.1:0-215 GCF_000475195.1 Diaphorina citri
ATAAGAAATCAAAGTTTAACTAAAGAACAATAACAGTTAGCTGGGGAAGGTGTACGGACACTCCCCGCCACTCTATCCTGACACTCACTTCTCAATACTTTATTACTCTTTCGTACTTTAACAAGGGGACCTACACCGGTCTTGACAGATCGAATATTCTTGCTGAACTGAACTGCCTCACCATCGAAGTGCACGCGCTGCAAAATCTCGAAATA
>NW_007529951.1:0-215 GCF_000475195.1 Diaphorina citri
AACTACAGTTATTGTGAGGAAAAATAGCAACACACAGATATTACACTCAAATTAGTAGGTACCTAAGGAGTATAAATATCTTGCTGTTGAAGGTGCTTAGAATCATCATACTTCTCCATCCTCTCTACTTTATTTGGACAATTTCTTACACAATACATAATGTATTCATAAGTTTGCAGACAACAGGGGGTTGAGAGCAGACAAAACGTAATTAC
>NW_007529952.1:0-215 GCF_000475195.1 Diaphorina citri
ACAAATTGTTTATTTTCCATTTTCTTTGCGATTTTACCTTCCAGCTTCCACCCATAAGGTATACCTATGTACCTACCTTATTTTATCATTTCTTTCAGTTTAGTCAACATATTTTCCTTCAAAGAGAGGGAGAGAGAAAGGGATAATTGGTAGACAAAGAGAAATATAGTTGAAAAGGAAAGATTTATGTATAAGAATGGGAGAGTAAGGGAGAG
>NW_007529953.1:0-215 GCF_000475195.1 Diaphorina citri
TGGTCCTGATAATACGGGAAACATACTAGTCCAGAACTTTGTGTCTCATTTCAAGCAACATGTCCAGAAAAATATTCAATCTCACTGTTTTTTAGTCACTGCTGATGGGAGCTTTGATTGTCAAGGTATGTTTATGTAAAAAAAAGTGTAGATGTATAAAGGTGTGTCCACACATAGTCCACGGCTGTCGCGTCGATCGATGTGAATCGACGTCG
>NW_007529954.1:0-215 GCF_000475195.1 Diaphorina citri
TTTATAGATTTTTTGTTTTCAATTTAGTAATCTCAAAGAGTAAATTAGATAATATTTATCACCCAATTTGTGACCTGAGAGAGTTACATTTTATTTTATTGGAAGATTTACTCCTGAAACTTTTGATATCTTTTACCTTTGAAACTTTTGACATATTTTACGTTAGGATTATGTATTACCTTACTCCTACTTTGTTCAAATAATTGGTTCTTTTA
>NW_007529955.1:0-215 GCF_000475195.1 Diaphorina citri
ATTTGCATACCCAACAACTGTAGGTACCTACTATATTGGACATCTGAAGCTAACATCTGCAATGACCACTATCATACTCTAGCATTAGCATACCTATGGTACAAAGAATATAATTATTATCTTGTTAGAATACCTGAAATATCTATGGTAGAAATAGAAAGAATAGACCTATAGTGTGTCCAGATCAATGTGACAGCAAAAAAATAGGCATTGTT
>NW_007529956.1:0-215 GCF_000475195.1 Diaphorina citri
AGTACGACTTTCGCTCGGAGCTACGTTGGCAACACTGTTTCAGTTTAAAATTTTCTAATCAACAACAAAATAACATTTTTTTTATATATATAAAAAAGAGGATTGACAGAGGGAACTGTAACTTCTATAGTCTTATTGTCCCGAAATCAAAGAGAGAAGGAAGACAGGATAGGAGAAAGCCAGCTGTTCCGAGAATGAACATTATTCCATCAGGA
>NW_007529957.1:0-215 GCF_000475195.1 Diaphorina citri
ACCAACACCAACACCAACACCAACACCAACACCAACACCAACACCAACAGCAACAACAACAACAACAACAACAACAACAACAACTACAGCAGCAGCAGCAGCACCAACAACAACAACAACAACAACTACAGCAGCACCAACAACAACAACAACAACAACAACAACAACAACAACAACAACAACAACAGCAACACCAACAACCACAACAACAACAC
>NW_007529958.1:0-215 GCF_000475195.1 Diaphorina citri
CTACAGTTCATTGAACCACAAGTATCTTTATGTTATAGTATGTTAGTTTCGTACTTATGTGATATACATACATACATAGGTACATACATATCCTAAGTCTGTTGTTCTGTTTGGTGGAACAGGTCGACTATTCAGAAAACCTCTCCACCAAGTTCTATCATTAAATTTTTGTTGGTTTTCAATGAGAGACTGGGATTTTGATTTCTTTTGATGAT
>NW_007529959.1:0-215 GCF_000475195.1 Diaphorina citri
CACAGTGTAGAGCTGCAACCATTCACGAGCCAACACATTTTGGTAAAATAATTTCACAGTGTCTAATAAATAATAATTAATTTTATTGTTATCATTAATATTTTTTACTCTTTCTGTAAAAAATAAATAGCCAAGCAAAAAAAAAAGTTAGTATGAAGTTCTCATTTAATCCATAAATCTATATCGAGCATACAACTTGAAGTTTTTCCCTCTCT
>NW_007529960.1:0-215 GCF_000475195.1 Diaphorina citri
TCATTGAAATTGCTTTTTATATTTTATAAAATTGGTACAAATAAAAATGGTAATAAACCCAAATACATAAGTCAGGCTATTAAAATTTACAAATTTCGTGCTCTTAGACTGCAGAGTAAGGACGTTTCATTGCATTCCGTACAGTTTGCACTATGTATAAGGTCACCTGCTTTGGCTGTAAAAGAAAAATCGACTCACTAAATAATTTAATTAGG
>NW_007529961.1:0-215 GCF_000475195.1 Diaphorina citri
CTTTTGAAGTTGGGTGTGAATTGCCCAAAGATCATCATGACCATCATTTTCAGCATTCTCACTTGTTTCACTATCAGTATCCTGTCCACCTTTCTGTCCCTGTAATGCCTTCATTTCTAATTTAATCTTGTCAACTGCAGATCCAACATTACAAGGGTTTCTGAAATGCAGCTTTTTGAATCTGGGATCAAGAATAGTTGCAATGGCAAGAATTT
>NW_007529962.1:0-215 GCF_000475195.1 Diaphorina citri
ATAACTTCTCATAATGCTTTTTGAAACTAGGACAGATATAAAAATATTCAGATTCCTCTTTGGAATAATCTTTAGAGCCCTATTCCTCAGAGGATATAACTACTTTGTAGTTTCTCTATGCTTCACCTATGGAAGCCTAAGCTACCATCAGCAAGGATTGATATCTCCTTTGCTCTGGCAGACATGGTCAGTCTTAGTGAAATTAATATTAGGTC
>NW_007529963.1:0-215 GCF_000475195.1 Diaphorina citri
CAAGAAATCTTACCTTTTCCGAGAGAAGTTCAGAAATCTTACCCTACTTCCCTTTCTAGGGGGACTTTCCCCCTTCCCTTGATCCCTTGAGGACTTTCTCTGAGTTTTGCCAACCTAATAATACTCGAGGGAGATGGAGATAGATAGAGAGGGAAGGAGAGAGAGAGGGAGAGAGAGATGAGAGGTCAACGAGCCAAAACTTTTGTTTCTGGAAA
>NW_007529964.1:0-215 GCF_000475195.1 Diaphorina citri
TTTCTGAAATTTTCACATACTAATGGTCCTTTCTTGTGTAACATGAACATGAACGAATCGGTAAGCGTGTCAGGTATTCTACCTCCGTTGAAAATAAAGTTAATAAAACTAAGCAGCTGTCTTTTCCAATCATCCTGCAAAATTTTCAAGTACTCGTTCAGTACATTATCCGGTCCAGGACTTTTGCCACTCTTTAGGTTAGAAATTCCTTTTTC
>NW_007529965.1:0-215 GCF_000475195.1 Diaphorina citri
TTCGAATTTCCCGCCAACTTTACACGCAAAAAGTCCGACGATGTCCTACGATGGCCCTGTTCATAACCACGGCCTCACTTTTCAGTTTGAGGCCGTGGTTATGAACAGGGCCATCGTCGGCCTTTTTGCGTGTAAAATTGGCGGGAAATTCGAATTTTTGATTTTTTTTTCCGCAACTTGTACAATCTGAATTCATTTTTTACTTTTTATCTTTA
>NW_007529966.1:0-215 GCF_000475195.1 Diaphorina citri
TGTCACATTTGGACGAAATTTCTCTAAGCTCCAGTGTGAATGAAAGTTCGCGCGAAAAATATTTCCATTTATTGCATACTTATAAGGTCGTGACTAGAATCGTTGGTGAGCGAATTGAACTGTGTTCCGACACCTATTTTTTGATCAGAGTATATTATTTAGAAAGCTGAGAAAATGAGCTTTCCAACCATGTATGTCACATTTGGACGAAATTT
>NW_007529967.1:0-215 GCF_000475195.1 Diaphorina citri
TTCACTAGCCATGGAGTCACATTCAAGCTGTTGCATATTGAACAAACTGTACTCACCATCTATTCTAATCAGAGCTTTATCTTCACTAGCCATGGAGTCACATCCAAGCTGTTGCATATTGAACAAACTGTACTCAACATCTATTCTAACCAGAGCTTTATCTTCACTAGCCATGGAGTCACATTCAAGCTGTTGCATATTGAACAAACTGTACT
>NW_007529968.1:0-215 GCF_000475195.1 Diaphorina citri
CATGAATATTTACCCATTTACTTTCCAAAGTTGGTATTGTTCCGTCGACTGGTGTTCCATGTGATTGATTAATTTTCATATGACAGAGGCATTCATCCACAACATAGGACCAAGGAGCTTTCCAGTGTTATACACAAAAAGCCCAATCTGAGGCTTAGGTGTAGGGGCTAGACAGCCCTAAAGGATGGGTTAAGCTACTACGGATCTACGAAGGC
>NW_007529969.1:0-215 GCF_000475195.1 Diaphorina citri
ATAGAGGGTGGATTCACACTGGCCTCACTAAATGAGGCGCTCAAATCAGTCGGTCTCAACACTATCTCCTGGCAATGTGAATGTCTCAATGGTGTATGTAAACAACGCGTAACATTCAGTCCTGATGTCATCTCCCCTATAGCTACTGATGTCACTAGCTTTGTGTCTCCCTCACACACGCACCTTGTGTACTGTGCGTGTCATAATGGTTATGC
>NW_007529970.1:0-215 GCF_000475195.1 Diaphorina citri
AATCAGTTCCTTGATGGGGTCCGCGGGGGTGGGCGGGGCTTGGGTCGGGTGTGGGATGGCGGTGTGTCCGGGGTAGAACGGGGTGAGGGTCGCTAATGTTGTACCTACTTTTGTTATAACTGTTAATATAGTTAAGAAGGTAACTTATTTTGTAAAATACCTACACATCGATTATATTGTAACCAATATTGTTAAAATCTTATCTTAGAAGTTTA
>NW_007529971.1:0-215 GCF_000475195.1 Diaphorina citri
AGAGTGTAAGGGTCGCGATCCACTTCCAAGGATAATAATCATATACATTGTGATTCCAGACCTAAATGACCAAGTATCTACATACTCTATGTCAACAGTACCCAGCACCTAATAACCCATCTGATCTGCCCAAAACAACGCCTGATGTTCCTCATTATGAAAAGGAAAGTATATTTGTACTCCGTGCTGACATCAGACCCAGCAAGTTATCCAGT
>NW_007529972.1:0-215 GCF_000475195.1 Diaphorina citri
CTCTGAAATCCGTGTCCACCCAGACATCAAACCCGGGTCTTCTGAATGGGGACGCACTACATGAAGGTAAACCTTTTCCTTAGAATCACACTAGCTCACGTGACGTGATAAGTTAAGTCTTCATTAGTCCATTAAAGTTTAATGTAAATGTAAATGCAGTTTCTTTGTGTTATTATGTCACAACTTTGGTGCTCACTGCAGCATTGTAGGATTTT
>NW_007529973.1:0-215 GCF_000475195.1 Diaphorina citri
TGTAGGTTACCTATACTTAGGGGCAAACAGCCCCAAAAGATGGCTTAAGGCTGGATAACTATTAGGATAAGGATTAGGTGTAGGTTACCTATACTTAGGGGCAAACAGCCCCAAAAGATGGCTTAAGGCTGGATAACTAGGATAAGGATTAGGTGTAGGTTACCTATACTTAGAGGCAAACAGCCCCAAAAGATGGCTTAAGGCTGGATAACTAT
>NW_007529974.1:0-215 GCF_000475195.1 Diaphorina citri
ATATTTCACTTTAGCATTTTTCAAAGGAGCATGTTTGTTAAGAAGCCTTGTTACCATGTCTGTGAACAATTCAACCTTTGTGTTGAGTGTTGTTGTGAGCGCCACAATCTAATGGTAATAATTTTATACTTCAGAGATGGAAATGGGGCACAACCAAATGACAATTTTTTTCGAGGTAGAGTCCTATTCCGATGTAAAAGTACCCAAAAAGTGCA
>NW_007529975.1:0-215 GCF_000475195.1 Diaphorina citri
TGACTATCCACTGAAGTCCAGTATACTTACTTTCTTACACTTTACCGAATGTCAGTCACTCAGGAAAGATGTATAGGGCAGGTATACTGGCGATCTTTAGCTTAGAATGTTGGGTTTTCAACAAATACAGTCGAACTTGTCTAAGTGGGAATCCAAGGGACCGACAATTTTTTCCCACTTATCCAGGTTTCCCAGTTAAAAAGTGTCCCACTTAG
>NW_007529976.1:0-215 GCF_000475195.1 Diaphorina citri
AAGAAGTTAATGGGAGTTAGCAAATCACAGAAGTGTATGGAAGCCAGTCTAGCTAGCTTGGAAGGTAGCTCATAAGGCGTTTGCCTTAAGCCTGATTCACACTATAGTGCCAGTCAAGGTCCGGTCACGGTCCGGTAACGGTCCGATCAAAAAGATTCGTCGCGAGAATGTTCCAAATTTTGACTGTGAGCTGACCGTTACCGTACCTTGACTAG
>NW_007529977.1:0-215 GCF_000475195.1 Diaphorina citri
TCAGTTTTTCGCTTTCCATGAATTGCCCCACACCCCAGCATGAAACGAGATTCTCAATGGAAAGCTCTCTGACGAAATGACACTTGACCTGATATTATGTTGAATATGGATTTCCTGGACTTGGTGAACATTTTGAATATTGGTGAGGATATCTTTTTCAGTTCTATTTACGTAACTACGTATATGTTGAGGGTATATCCACCTGTGGGTAGCAG
>NW_007529978.1:0-215 GCF_000475195.1 Diaphorina citri
TAGGTGTACGAGTCTGTACTTCTATGATTTTACGATATGCACATACGTATTCATTGCTGAGGTGAATGACTTGATACAATATGAAAACCTCTGTTGTCCAGACATTTTCAAATCTTTCTTGGCATTGACAAATTTTTAATCTTGAGACTTTGCTTGGCAACGAAGAAAGAATAATCATGTGGATATTCAAATTCAGTGAATTTAGTCTCTTGCAG
>NW_007529979.1:0-215 GCF_000475195.1 Diaphorina citri
AGATTTCTGGGCCTCACTGTAGACTATAAGCTAAAGTGGTGCTCTCACATTACAGACCTGAAACCCAAGTTATCTTCTACCATTTATGCTATCAGGTCTGTTCGCAATAATGTTGACTCCGCTGCAGCGAAGCTTTTCTATCACTCCTACTTCCACAGTATAATGGGGTATGCCCTAATATACTGGGGATTCTCATCCAATGTCGATGAGGTCTT
>NW_007529980.1:0-215 GCF_000475195.1 Diaphorina citri
TGACAAAAATACACAATTGTAAACATTGAGCATCAGTTTTACGCCCAGATGCAAAAAATGGGCAGTGGACGAATGGATCAATAGTGTACCAAATATCCTCAATGGTGTAGATGTTATTCCGGCAGATGTTCAATACGGAGGTTGGAAGTCAAGTCAGAAAATTTTGTGAGGTGTAGGTACTATCAATTGTTGTGGGATGACATTTGTGAGTAGCA
>NW_007529981.1:0-215 GCF_000475195.1 Diaphorina citri
CGAAGCGAATACAATAGTCCGTCCCTTATACCTTTTTATTACTATTGTAATAATAAAGGAAGGACGGACTAAAAATTCAAGATTTTGAAGTTGACCCCCTAGGACCGACTCTGGCTCTAACCGAAATTTGGCGAGTGCGTCAAAAAATGGTATTTTATAGAAGATAAAACACCCTAAATTTCAGATTCTCATCTTTAGCCATTCAAAAATCATTC
>NW_007529982.1:0-215 GCF_000475195.1 Diaphorina citri
ATTTATCTCGGGATCTAGAAGTCGTAGAAGAAAAAGAAAAATTCCGTTGGTCCTCATTTTTCCTGCTCTATGACTTTTGAAACATCACCCTAGTAAGCGCAACTGATCTATTAATTAGTCAGGGCCATTGGAGCGTATAGAGATTATTTTCCAGGTGACTCTGTTCGAGGAATAAAATCGTCGTTCGGAAAAAAGGAAACTCGATTTCAGTGAAT
>NW_007529983.1:0-215 GCF_000475195.1 Diaphorina citri
TTCATCATAGTGGAAATCAAGGTGGACCTAGAAATCGTTTCTTTTCAGTGTTCACAGCTTAAAGATCAGTCCTTCGTGTAGTGTTGTTCAAAGTATATTTCTGTACACATATAAGTTACATTCTTTTTCTTTGCTTTTTCCCATTCTTTCCAACATAATCTTCGTTCCTTCATCACGTAACCATACCATTGTAACCTTTGTTCCTGTATTTCCTT
>NW_007529984.1:0-215 GCF_000475195.1 Diaphorina citri
GTCATTAATTTATGCATAAGTTCCTAATAAGACGTGAATGTCTTAACTTTTTATGATGAAGATTTTCGAGGGAAGAAGTAGTAAGTACCTACCTAGTAAGTAAATTTAGGCACATGCACATTAGATACCTACTTCTATTTTAATAGACTGATAAACTTATTAGTTACCTATTTAATATCGGAATTGATTAGGTATTGTCTACCTTTTTCTAGGAT
>NW_007529985.1:0-215 GCF_000475195.1 Diaphorina citri
GTTGGAAAACGAGAAAAGTTTAATCAATAGAATCAACACGTACACATACGCTCAAATCGGACAACAACCAATGACACCGAAAATAGACTTAAACAAAAACGTCAAAACACCTGAAATTACAAAGAATACAAACAAAGCTATAAGGAAAACAACAAATAAGACTACAGAAAACATTACACCGAGTACAATCAAAACCAACATGAAATCAGTTTACA
>NW_007529986.1:0-215 GCF_000475195.1 Diaphorina citri
ATCAACATAGATATTTGTGTTGCTTAAGTTCTTTCTGTTTGCCAATATTTCTAGTTTCTTCCTGATAGTAGTAAATTTCACTAAAATAGGGCCGTCATCACGCTTCTTATCAAGTTTTATAATGGAATCAATGTCTTCATTTTTGCATGTAACTTTCATTTTATTTTGGAACAGATTGAATATTGCTGATTCTCTTTCCTTCCAACCCTGTAGAG
>NW_007529987.1:0-215 GCF_000475195.1 Diaphorina citri
AATTTGGCATCGAAACTTTCACAAGCATTGGTTGTGCGTGATAAGTTCTCAGAAAATTCGGCCCAAATGTGAGGGGGGGAAACGACTGATAGGTACTATCTACATAATTTTCTAACACATAATCACAAATTTTAACAATTGCAGCGTTCTCTGATGGCTGAAGAGCCATTATATCCTCAACAAAGCATTCTTCAACTTGTTGAGGTGCTAGAAAT
>NW_007529988.1:0-215 GCF_000475195.1 Diaphorina citri
AATTATGTTAACCAACAACAAAAACATCAACAACTCACGGAAAATTTTCAAAAGCTCGCAAACAGCTAGATAATAAGGGGATCTGTACCGACTAATGATGTGTAAATACACACTTAGAAAAAAGGAGTGAGATCCCTCACAAAAACACAAATGTGAAAAAAAAGGCCAAGTTCCTATCCAAAAATGTCGGCCTATAAAAGTGGTGAGATCAGAAA
>NW_007529989.1:0-215 GCF_000475195.1 Diaphorina citri
CTTATTACAGAGGAAATAATACTAGATACATATAGGGATGACAAGCCATCTTATGCAACAGTCGGGACTAGGTAACTAAGCCATCAGTATCTGTGGTACCACCCAGAGTAGGTACCTAGCTAACTATTATTTTCCAATGCCCCCAGGCCAACCTCCCAGTTCTATTGTCATTTTTCCAGTTGACATCTCGAGAAGCAAACATAAAAACTTAACAT
>NW_007529990.1:0-215 GCF_000475195.1 Diaphorina citri
TGTTCTTCGGTCTCTACCACATTATTAGGATTTTTCTGTTTGTTTTCCAATACCATTGGCACTGCTTTATGAGAACTATGAAGAGTGTTCTTTTTAAATTTTGAAATATGGGCCTCATTTTCATTTTCCATTTGTATGATTGTTGGTCCTTCTGACTCTTTCACAACACTGTCATTGAAAACTTTTTGTTCATCTTCTAAATTTCTTGGACTGCA
>NW_007529991.1:0-215 GCF_000475195.1 Diaphorina citri
AATAAAATCAATCGATAGGTAATGAAAACAAGAGAAAAGCAAGAGAGAAAAAATTAAATTACAATTTAGAAAAGAGAGAAAAAAAAATTACAATTTAGAAAAGAGAGCAAAAAAATCAAATTACAATTTAGAAAATCAAATCCCCCACAAAAACACAAATGTGAAAAAAAAGGCCAAGTTCCTATCCAAAAATGTCGGCCTATAAAAGTGGTGAG
>NW_007529992.1:0-215 GCF_000475195.1 Diaphorina citri
ATGGAAACGTTGGAAGGCCCCTTCTCTTGTTCCTCGTCTAATAGTCTCTACCCGATCGACCTATTTTCTACGTAACCCTAAGCCCTGCCTATCCTAGGGGAGCAATCATTTCCTACACTCCTGTAAACTAATACATGGACGTGGAAATATTAAATTTCCGTAGGAAATTCCCATACCGCGCTGTTATACCAGTGCACGTCGATAATAATCTATAC
>NW_007529993.1:0-215 GCF_000475195.1 Diaphorina citri
GAGCCCCGAAGGATTACTTGAAAGTACCAGGACGCCCCTGGGTTAGGGTTTAGGATTGGGTCATGTTCTATCACACGGTTTAAGTTAAAGGTTTACATTGCACTATTGTTCATTACGTTACCCGGCATCAATTTATTAAAACTTATTATTACTCATTTGATTTGATGCTGTGATAAATACTCACAACTTTGGCTTGCTGGGGTATCACTATGGTC
>NW_007529994.1:0-215 GCF_000475195.1 Diaphorina citri
GGTAAGAAAAATAATGAAATTTGATACATTCCTCTACCCAAGTAGGTAGATTCCAGTTTGTTCACTTGTGTGCAAGCTGAGCTGTAGGTATTTTATTAGTCCTTAGTGACACTATTCCCATTTTTCAGCTTCAATTTAATATCCTGGCTGCCAAATCATATTCTATGGTGATTACTTACAGAAACCCATGTAATAAAACATCTCCCTTAACATGT
>NW_007529995.1:0-215 GCF_000475195.1 Diaphorina citri
ATATTACGCAGAGCGTCAGCTCCAGCCTGGAAAAATAATTGAAGAAAAGAAATGAGTTTTAAATTGCTCGACACGACACGACGATTAAAATTTTCAATATGTTAAGGTGTGTCCACACAGCATCGATAACGTAGATTCACCTCGTCAATCGACGGCTGGTCGACTATATTTGGACACACCTTCAGCAGGGTTTACTTATACGTTTTTCCCGAAAT
>NW_007529996.1:0-215 GCF_000475195.1 Diaphorina citri
AGTGCTAATTTACTTACTGAGGATCATTATAGTTTGATGGAAAGTGTAGGTATTCTTGTCAAAAAGTTCAAGAAACAAAGTGCTAAGAGCAAGAGGTCAACAGTGATTAAAAACATTAGTAGAATCAGAGACTCGGCTCTTGTCCCGAGTTTTGAACCTAGCTTAGCAAAACATCTTTTGGAGGAGTTGAACAGTGAATGGGAAAAATTTCTCTC
>NW_007529997.1:0-215 GCF_000475195.1 Diaphorina citri
ATAACAATAAATTAAAAAGTTGTTTGTCTTTTTATTTCCTACATTTCATATATTTACACTTTTTCTCTACGATGTACTATAATCCCGTAAAGGTCGATCCCGTTTCAAAATGGCGGGCAAAAAAGGGTTTTTTGAGCATATCTCGTTTTCAGTAATTTTTTTCTAATAACAATAAATTAGAAAGTTGTTTGTCTTTTTATTTTCTACATTCCATA
>NW_007529998.1:0-215 GCF_000475195.1 Diaphorina citri
CCTGGTAAACATGAAGGTATGGGCTCAATCCCAGCCAAGGCATGAAATTTCATATTCATTTGTTTGAGAATTTGACAAAACAATAATAGAACTCAAAGGTTTAGGTGGTAGAAAATCCTTATGAACCTGCCCTAATGGTTACCTTTCACTTAAGAGTTCATTTTATTATAACTCTTTATCAGGTGCCTTATTGCCCTCCGCGTTTGTCTCATTTC
>NW_007529999.1:0-215 GCF_000475195.1 Diaphorina citri
GCAGAAATTTTCTGACCGATTTTTTTCCGTTCTTGAACAGGCATGGATGTAATGCCTTGAAGCTTTAGCGGTTCCAAAAGGTACAAAAAAAAACTTGATAGTGAGACCTACCAATTAGGTAGTTACCGTTGATTGTGGTCTCAACGGAACGGAGGCTTTGTCCTCAAGAGACGTCCTAGCGTACAAAATACAATGCATACAAAACTGAAACAAAA
>NW_007530000.1:0-215 GCF_000475195.1 Diaphorina citri
CGGCCCGCCAAGTCCGTACAACTGCGAGATCGGCCATTGTGCCGCCAAATACGAGGATGCGCTGTTGCCAAGTAAGTGAAAATGGCCTGTCCCCCAGTTTGGTGAATTCGGCATCTCCACTAATAAGTACATAATACGGTAAGTGTACCATTTATTCGCCCACCTAAAAAACGTACCATTTATTGGCCCACCTGCCCACATTTATTTTTCTAATT
>NW_007530001.1:0-215 GCF_000475195.1 Diaphorina citri
TGACATTACCTATTATTTATTCCTTAACTTCCCTTGTTTTCTTCCTTTTTTCCCTGAATACCTAGGGGTTCTCAGAGGTATCACTCCTTTCTGTTTCCACTCTAGTGAAGACATTTGTAGTAATAGCTGTTGTAAAACAACTGTAGTAACTGAGAAACAGAGTACTTACTCTAGTAAAGCCATGCGTTACGTCAGGGATTGTCTATGGAGTATGG
>NW_007530002.1:0-215 GCF_000475195.1 Diaphorina citri
GTCTTGACCAAAACCGTACGGATTACTCCGTCCTTACCAGGATATACTTCCTGGACCACACCAAGAGGCCAGCTCAGCACAGGTGAATTATCCTGTACAATAATCACAACATCACCCACCTTGACGGGATGTTGATCAGAGTTCCACTTTTCTCTACTTTGCAGTTGGTGCAGATATTCCTGCGTCCAACGCTTCCAATAACATTGAACCAACTG
>NW_007530003.1:0-215 GCF_000475195.1 Diaphorina citri
TTTCAGTAGTTTGTCTTGTATCTGTATAATCTGTATTCCGTTTAACGGGGGGCTTGCGAGTTGTATTTTTATCGCTTGGAGATTTTTCAGTAGTTTGTTTTGTATCCTTAGATTTTGTATTCGGTTTAACGGGGGGCTTGCGAGTTGTATTTTTATCGCTTGGAGATTTTTCAGTAGTTTTTCTTGTATCTGGTGGCTTTGTATTACGTTTTTTT
>NW_007530004.1:0-215 GCF_000475195.1 Diaphorina citri
TTCATGTTTTACCTAGAAATGCCTACAATTTATACATAGGTTGACAATTCGTCATGTGTATTTTACATGACTAATGATGATTGTCTTTACATTATGGACATTCGTATTCATGAAACATCAACAAAACCAGTGTTGTGTTTCCGAGTCCGGATCACCATTGTTGTCAAGTTGTTTAGATCTTGTTCATCCAGTATCTAGTCACTGCAATTGCTTTG
>NW_007530005.1:0-215 GCF_000475195.1 Diaphorina citri
GACGCGTAGCCGGGGGGACTGTTGGGGGACTGGTTAGCCACGGTGTATCCGCCACTGGTTGAGGACAAGTGAGATTGGTTGTTGGGTAGCGACGACACTGGAAAAAAAGAGTGAATTTTTTTTTTCTATTACCACAGTATCCTAAATATATACAGCCCCTTGTGTAACTGACTCACTCATACTAATTCTAACCCACTTCTAGATGAGATAGGAAG
>NW_007530006.1:0-215 GCF_000475195.1 Diaphorina citri
ATAAAGTTATGATGGAAGATAATAGAAAAGTCAAACAAAACCCCACCCTCTTCATTCAGAAGCTTGTGGTCTTTTGCTTGCTCTCCCTTCTTTCTTTCTCCATGTCTCTTCCTCTCAATCCCTTTCTTTCTTCACCTATATTCACTTGAAATTTGAATATAGCCAGAGACAACAATATTCATCTTCAGACCGTCATGACCACAAAGAATAATAAC
>NW_007530007.1:0-215 GCF_000475195.1 Diaphorina citri
TTCAAGTTTTATCCTAACCTAACTTTAGAAGAGTGGCTCATCACGTGGTTGTTGTGAATTGAAAGTGCGTCAAAATATCTGCTCATTTATATCCGGGTGTCTAGTAAAAAAGCAATAATCTTTAACTCTCATTAACTATTTAATAATAATTAATACTCGTATTTATTTGATAGGTACGCATTTTACGTTATCCTTGAGTTACAGAGATAGGCATT
>NW_007530008.1:0-215 GCF_000475195.1 Diaphorina citri
AACAAAAACATTGACAAAACTAAATTGACAAACTATGACACAGTTGATGGAGTGCTGGGTAACCAAGATATCAACTTGGCTCGAGGAAGTTTACTAGGTAAGTTCTATCTTATCTATCTTATTTTGAATTGCACGGAAGAGAGAGAAATTCGTCTAAATGAGGCACTTTGCCTAATTAATGCAAGATGTAAAGCTGTTTGAGATTCAAAGTTCAT
>NW_007530009.1:0-215 GCF_000475195.1 Diaphorina citri
AGTGTCCCAATAAGAACGCCTTTTATATCCACCACTGGTCGTGGCACACAGAAGGCTATATTTCGCAGGCGATAGGTAGGTACTGGGGTACTTAGTACTTACACATATTTTATTGTATCTTTAGTTCTTTACCTTTCCTTCCTCAGTTTCCTCTTCCCTTCACCTCCCAATCTTGAGTGTGTAATGTGTACTTTTCTTCCCTACTTCCCCAATTT
>NW_007530010.1:0-215 GCF_000475195.1 Diaphorina citri
AGGGCGGCATCTCCAAATCTATCTGCTTTCGACTGCCCCGCCTCCTTTCGGTTTTAGTTAGTTTTCTCTAGAGTAAACTATTGTGACATTAAGGATTCTATGTTTGATATCAAGATAGTGGATCTTTCACCCTCCTCTCAGTCCTATAGTGCATCTCTCAGGCCTAGAAAGCCATTTTCCCTAAATCTAGAACATACATGACTAAAGCTTTTGAG
>NW_007530011.1:0-215 GCF_000475195.1 Diaphorina citri
GATTTATATCGAGGAAAACATAATCAGGACCAGAATGTTTTCAATCACGCAGGATGGGCTTGGTAAATTGTCAACATGATACTGAAAACATGGGAGTCCATCCTTATGTTATGTAATAGAAAAAACAGCTATATATAACTAACTGAGCATAATATCATTGGAAATTGGAAGCTAAAATTGACGTGACGATAGAGAATAAGAAAAACAAAATGTGG
>NW_007530012.1:0-215 GCF_000475195.1 Diaphorina citri
AAAATTCTATACCTCGGCTGGGATTGAACCCACGCCCTCCTGTTTACCAGGCGAGCGCCTTGACCACTACACCACCGAAGGAGTTACCTCTATCAAACCTTTTTTCTTTATTATTATTAATTTCATTAGCCAGTTTAGTTTACCTGTGAGTCACAATAGCGCCTCTGTTCGGATCGTGCATGTTTGCGTCTCTCATACTCCCCAGCCAGATGTTT
>NW_007530013.1:0-215 GCF_000475195.1 Diaphorina citri
CTGTCTTCCTTCTCTCTTCGATTTTCGGGACGATAAGACCATAGCAGTTACAGTTCCCTCTGTCAAACCTCTTAAAAATAATAATAATAATAATAAGTTGCTAGCCAGCCTAGTTAACTAGGAGGATAGCAAATCTGCCTTCTAGGCGATAGATCGAGGGTTCTACCCGGGACGAAATTTATCCTAAAGTTCCTAAACAGATAAGATTCGTTCTC
>NW_007530014.1:0-215 GCF_000475195.1 Diaphorina citri
TCTTATATTAGGTATAGGTAAACGGTAAACGTACATAATATTATATCGGGGGTAGGTATCCAGTAGGTATCTGTGATATCACTGGTTGTGGTTCTGCAATTGCAAAAGGCTGACTCATCGTTTGTAGGGATCCTTAGAACAAAGGCTTTTAGTTTTTGATTTGTAGGTATCCCAAAGGCCAGTCAGTTACAGTCCTCGGTTGTTTTATTTCAAAT
>NW_007530015.1:0-215 GCF_000475195.1 Diaphorina citri
GCAAGGAATACAGGACAATAAGCTGTATTTGTCATTTGACCAAAGCAGTAACGAGAATAATATTAAAGAGAATAGAGAACAAAATTGAAGAAAACATGGGGGAGGATCAATTTGGTTTTAGGAAGGGAAAAGGAACGAGGGATGCAATTGGATGTTTAAGGATGATAGGTGAGAGAATGATGGAAGTAAATAAGGATTTGTATGTATCTTTTGTA
>NW_007530016.1:0-215 GCF_000475195.1 Diaphorina citri
TCACTGCCATGCACATAGTTCACAAAGTGATCATTTAATCTAGTCCATGGATTCTTTTTAAGTAGGTACCTAGTTAGATAGTTAGAATATAATTAAATTTTTGTTCATAAATTATTCAAAATAACAATAACAAAATTTCTCTTTTGTTAGGTTCTCAGTGATGATACCAAGAGGAGTCAGTATGATCAGTTTGGGGCCACCTCAGAACAAATGGG
>NW_007530017.1:0-215 GCF_000475195.1 Diaphorina citri
AGCGTTCACGAGAAGGTAGATTCAGGTGAGAATAGAGATAAAGCACAATTCTTTCACAAAAACAAAGGATTTGTTCAAAAATACTTCGGTTTAAAAATAAGAGTGGACATTTAGGTATTTATTAAAGGTCCTAATCAGAAATTTTCAACAGAGTTTTATAAGTACAAATGGAAATTTTTCTATGATAAAACGACTGAGATTTCTCGTTAGTAAAT
>NW_007530018.1:0-215 GCF_000475195.1 Diaphorina citri
GTCGCGCTGCGCGCTCCCGGGGGCTTCGCGGGGTTGTGCATGGGGTCGCGCTGCGCGCTCCCGGGGCTTCGCGGGGTTATAAATGGGGTCGCGCTTCGCGCTCCCTTGTTTACGGTCGCGCTGCGCGCTCCCGGGGTTTCGCGGGGTGTGTATGAGGTCGCGCTTCGCGCTCCCTTGGCTTCGCCCCTGAAAACTAATATCGTCCCTGAGTCTTG
>NW_007530019.1:0-215 GCF_000475195.1 Diaphorina citri
GCTGCAAAATGAGGACTAATGGGGCCTCATATATGGTAAGATGATGTCAGAATTGTGGCGCCTTAAATTCAAAATGGCCACAAAATCATGAGTGGATCTAAAATGGAGTCGTGTGCTCTTAAATTCAGTCACTTTATATTCAAAAAGGCATTGGTGTCGAATTATCTCAAATTCTCAAACAGGAGTGTGGCACCTTTAACTCAAAATGGTGACAG
>NW_007530020.1:0-215 GCF_000475195.1 Diaphorina citri
AGGTAGAAGTTATACACAGGGCTAAGCTTTAGGTTAGGCTAAGCTTGAAAAATAGAAAGAAAAAATTCGAAAGATATAGGTACCTACCTATTTTTTTCTTCTTCTATTTTTCAAGCTTAGACTATCCTAGACACAATATACATCCCATTTATGGGTTCTATTATTAACCCAGGCAATTGGGCATGCTACGGCACTATTGTAGCAGTTGTTTCATT
>NW_007530021.1:0-215 GCF_000475195.1 Diaphorina citri
TTGTTTCTATTGAAACCTGGGTATTGTTTAAACCGCAATACAATAACTTCATTTTTTGCTACCCAATCCTCTGCTCTTTAATACAGAAACGGGTAAAGTTTTATTGTTTCACATTTTAATCAAATATATTGTCCGCCCATTTTGGTTGAGTGAAACTATTTTCTTTTCTTCATCTCCAAACGATTTATTTGAAATCATTCAGCTAGAAATATGGC
>NW_007530022.1:0-215 GCF_000475195.1 Diaphorina citri
AGTTGGCCAAGGCCCGCTCTCTGGTGGACAGGTAAGGGTACTTTTGTACTGAGCTTGTTTTTTTAAACCCCCGTGTGTTAATTGCGTTTTTGGTTGTAATTAAAGAAGGAGAAGGAGGAGGGGAATGTCTTCTTTAAATATCAGTGTGTTCAGTCTGTCTATTTATTGCTGTCCACGTCTATTTGTTTTACTTGAAAATTGAAAATCTGTCTATT
>NW_007530023.1:0-215 GCF_000475195.1 Diaphorina citri
AGCAGTGCCGAAGAAGGGTCGCCTATCAAAGACAAAATCGACCGACTGGAGAAAGAAACCAAGGCGCAATCCGACCGCATACAAGATGCCCTGAAAACGTTGAATCAACTGATCGGACACAGGAAGGAGTTTGAGGTGGATGTGGAGAATGTGGAGGCCAAGTTGAAAGAACTGGAGGTGGCTGTGGAAGGAGATGTCAAGACCAACAATGTGCT
>NW_007530024.1:0-215 GCF_000475195.1 Diaphorina citri
GTAGGTATTATTTTTAATGACTCCTGCTATTGAAAGCTTTTAATTTATGTTTTAATGAAGTTACGCTTTTACGATTTGCTTTTTTTACTGCGTGGTATTTGGCTAAGTCATTTACAAATGGGTTCAAAGCTTTTTACATTGGTATTTTTGTGCTCATTCATTCTATTAGTGGTAACGCTAATAATTATTTACTGGTACACTTCGATTAGAAGATA
>NW_007530025.1:0-215 GCF_000475195.1 Diaphorina citri
GATAGAAAATTGTAGAGCAGGGATTCCCAAAGTGTGGTCCACGAGGTGGTGCTGAGTGGTCCGTGGAATTCAAAAGTGTATAACGAAAGCCTAGGGCCTTGTTGACTCCTGCCACGGATAGTCTTCGGAGAACATTTGGCCAACCTTTGGGCCATCCGAATAAGTCGGATCAGCTGGCTGGTGTGTTAGCTAGGATAAGGTACTGAGATGAAGAA
>NW_007530026.1:0-215 GCF_000475195.1 Diaphorina citri
CGTAGGAGACAACGCCTATGATGTAGTACTTGGTATCCAAAGGGTACATGAGAGGACCTCCGGAGTCTCCCTGAAATGGCGGAGAAAAAAGTAATAGATCAGTTGCGCTTACTTGGGTCATGTTTCAAAGTCATAGGGCAGAAAAAATGAGGACCAACGGAATTTTTCTTTTTCTTCTACGACTTTTAGATCCCGAGATAAATCGATTAAAAAAA
>NW_007530027.1:0-215 GCF_000475195.1 Diaphorina citri
TGAATAGGTTGATTCCATCGAGTAGTCCTGTATACAGAGCGACGGCCCAGAGAGTAGCAAGTCGTAGCGGTTCATGGTGGCTTAATTGTTGTGTAGCGACGTCTGGTCGCTACTCTACCTGCCTTTATGATACACGTTGAATAGGTTGATTCCATCGAGTAGTCCTGTATACAGAGCGACGGCCCAGAGAGTAGCAAGTCGTAGCGGTTCATGGT
>NW_007530028.1:0-215 GCF_000475195.1 Diaphorina citri
GGAACTACCCTAATGTTACATTGAATTTAATATTGAAAAGAGAAAAGGAACCTATACTCTACCGACATTATGTTAGTGGAGTCCTCGTCGTCAGGTCATCTTGGTCGGTAAACTTCGAAGTAACGAAGGTGGATGTGTCCATAGGCGGTTCTTGCCTAAATTTTTGGGGGGGCTTGATTTTGAAGGTACACCTTCAAAATTTTGATTTAGCTTTA
>NW_007530029.1:0-215 GCF_000475195.1 Diaphorina citri
CCGGGCCCGTGGAAATTAACCCTTTCACACACTCCGGCCTGATGAGAGTACCTGTTTGAATTTGGGTAAGAAATTAAGGATATTATTTAGTGTAAACTTTTTAAACTACAATATTAGACTCTAAAGTAGATTATACAAACATACGTAATCGGCATAGGTCTTAGGCGAGCGTGGAAAAGAAAGGAACAACATAGGTACCTGGAAAGGTGTGTGTG
>NW_007530030.1:0-215 GCF_000475195.1 Diaphorina citri
ATTCTTTCTTCCAGTGATAGGACTCTTGTTGCCTTGAGTAGGACTTCTTTGACTTTGACATAGTGTCTCAGCTTCTTCTACATCATATAGTATTCCATCAACATACAACTGATCATATTTGAGAACTGCATATTTTCTTTCTTGTCTCAGACGCATCATGATAGGTTTCAACTTCTTCCTTGCTTCTACAACTGATTTAGGGAAATCTTGATCCA
>NW_007530031.1:0-215 GCF_000475195.1 Diaphorina citri
CTAACAATAGACATCCGAGACAGAAAGTGTTAACTTGGCATTGTGCTAAGTGAATATGAATACATTAGTCTTTTCATTTTCGTTTATGTTTATTGAATTCAGTACCTTCCTATTTGATATTCACGACTTCAGACTCATTCAGCTCTTTGTTTGTGAATAGAAATGATGTCACAAAACGGTTTGAATACAGTCTTTTCAGTGTCTTAATTAGGTTT
>NW_007530032.1:0-215 GCF_000475195.1 Diaphorina citri
AGGAGGGAGTTATGGATATGGATATTGGATACTTTGCCCAGTGTTTGTATCATGAAATCTGATGCTACATGATATCGCTACTAATATAATAGGTAGGTATAGGTAAATAGGTACCTATAGGAGTATAGGTATTACATTAGGTAGGTAGGTAGGTAGGTATTGTATGCAAATGTATACCTACCTTCTTAAGTGCTCATCCATTTTAAAATATTCAA
>NW_007530033.1:0-215 GCF_000475195.1 Diaphorina citri
GTAACAATTCCCATTGAACATTTGGGACGCATTCGAACAAAATTGAAATACAAGAACGCTTATAATCTAGTTTTGATTTTCAATCAGACGGAGGGGAAACTCAATAAAGGAAGATTAAATTGTTCGAATTTTCAATCTTCCAAAATTGCCAAATTCCGGAGATAAAATGTAATTGTGAAACAATGGAGCGTGGTCCATCAATCTAAATATGGCTG
>NW_007530034.1:0-215 GCF_000475195.1 Diaphorina citri
TGAAGTAAAGGGACACTTGCACAAGTACTTTTCATATACCTATATATTTATTAAATTAAGAGCATGTTGTACAACTTAGACAAAAAATTATTAAAAATCTAGTGTTGTGATTTTTGGGTAAAGAAATGTACCTATATGTGAAGATATATTCAATTTTTGTTTCCGTTTGCATTATTTTGACCTTTGTTCTTGTTTAATTTAATGTATCATTATTA
>NW_007530035.1:0-215 GCF_000475195.1 Diaphorina citri
TAGGGATCTTTTCTGAGTGCACTCAGCTGTGTCCTTATCCTCAATGAGTTAGAGAGACTTTATAGTGAAGCTGAGTTAGAGAGACCTTATAGTGAGGTTGAGAGAGACTTTATGAAAAGAATATTGCCTTTCTTCATGTGTAAGAGCACTAAAACTATCTCACCTAGCTACCTGACCTATATTTTCCTTTGTACGTCTTATACTTGGAGGACTGT
>NW_007530036.1:0-215 GCF_000475195.1 Diaphorina citri
AGCAGCCTGGCGAGATGATTTCAAGGCATCCAGTGCAGAACTTGTCTATGGTGAACCACTCCGACTCCCCGGTGAATTACTCGCATCCAAGGCCGACTGCACTGACTCAGACTCCACCACTGAGTTTGTCAAGGACGTCCGCAACCACATGCGACAGCTCCAACCAGTCAATGGCACGCAGCACGGAGGCGAACACCACTTCATCTTCAAGGATC
>NW_007530037.1:0-215 GCF_000475195.1 Diaphorina citri
GTGATTCATCTTCCTCCTTGAATTTGCATGAGATGATATGACTGGGAATATAATGTATGTAATCACTTCATTGTATCCGACCGTGAGAGTAGGGAATTCTGGAATGGCCTTCAATTTGACATTCCTGAACACAGTTTCAGATGAGGAAAAATCAAGTGAAGTCCAAATGGCAAAATTCTACATGTAAAAATTCCTCTAGGATTTTTTTCTTCTTT
>NW_007530038.1:0-215 GCF_000475195.1 Diaphorina citri
CCTAGCGCTTACAAAGCAGGCGCGCTAATTAGGCTGGTCAGTTTAAACCTTTAGAGTTGTTTTCGGAGATGACCACAAATAAGAGCCTGTTCACACTTGTCGTGAGTTTCATTCTTAGAAGGCAGGCACTGCCTCCCAGCTAACTAGACTGGCCAGTTTAAAATCGAACCCGCGACCTAGCGCTTACAAAGCAGGCGCGCTAATTAGGCTGGTCA
>NW_007530039.1:0-215 GCF_000475195.1 Diaphorina citri
AATTCCATACGACGCGACAGCAAGGGTTAAACCCGCGTCCTCCGGTTTATCAGTCGAGTAGCGTGACCACTACGCTACCCAGGTACAGACGACAAATAGGTAGATACAAATAGGAAGTAATAAATCATAGCGGTTGAGTGGAAGAGAACGCCATAGTATGAGTAACGAGTTGGCAACAGTGTGAACAAGACCACCCTGTAGGTGAGAGAGAGAGA
>NW_007530040.1:0-215 GCF_000475195.1 Diaphorina citri
TAACCGTTTTGTCGCTATAGCTGAAAACCGCCAAAAAACGGTCGAAATCTGTCCAAAAGCAGTCAAAATACCGCCAAGAGCAGCAACCATCTCAACCAAACGTTTTGTGTTGCATCCTTGTCACATTAGACATCTAGATACCAAATTTCAAGTCTCTAGCTCTTACCGTTCTCGAGATATTTTGTTTACAGACACACACACACGGACCAATGGCT
>NW_007530041.1:0-215 GCF_000475195.1 Diaphorina citri
CTTGGTTCACTCCGAACTTTGGTTTGGATTCGTACGTAAATTTCACCCCAAAATACCCAAATACAAAATTATTTGGCAAGGTAATTACCTAATTATGTACAGTTTTTTTTTTTTTAAGGATAAGTGTTTCACCGCCATTTTTATTTCGTAGCGATGAAACAACTGCTACATTAGACGCTTGTGGTCTGTGTCGTAGCATGCCCATCCCGTAGTAT
>NW_007530042.1:0-215 GCF_000475195.1 Diaphorina citri
TATCTATCTATCTATTGCTTCAATCCTAGGATTGGTTGGCAACATCTCTCCATCTGTCTCTGTCCTGGGTCATTTCTTCGTAATTGTTGCAACCAGCGAAATCTATGATTTGGTTGATGTAAGATGTCCTTGTGCTCCTTCTCTCTTTCCTTCGATCATGTTCTTTACAAATTGGTTGTGTCTGAAAAGGTGGCCCATCCAGCGATGTCTTCTCT
>NW_007530043.1:0-215 GCF_000475195.1 Diaphorina citri
ATAAAGTGTTAGAAGCGTTGAAGAAGAAGATGAGTCCTGAAATCAATGTAAGATATGAGAGGTTCGTCTTCAATTCAACGAAACAGGAAGAGGAAGAAGATTATCAAACGTACTTCATGAGACTGAATGATCAGATAAAGTTATGCGAATACAAAGCAATGGAAGAAGAAATCATGATTGACAAGATTATATGCTCCATCAAGAACATGAAAATG
>NW_007530044.1:0-215 GCF_000475195.1 Diaphorina citri
TCATACTGGTAGCCTACCTCCCCCTCCTAGTTTGGTAAGTGTTAGGGTACGTACAGAACGAGGCATACTATACTAGAACCAGAAGTAGGAGGTTACATGAGTACTCCATTGCCACCAGATGGGGGACAGATATGGGAGGAGGATGGTACTCATTTGATTCATCATACTGGTAGCCTACCTCCTCCTCCTAGTTTGGTAAGTGCTGGGCGTGAAAA
>NW_007530045.1:0-215 GCF_000475195.1 Diaphorina citri
TCCAGTGCCTCTGACTATCGTCCCATCAGTTTACTCTGTTCAATATCGAAGGTACTGGAGCGGATGATATGCCAGCGAATTACCTCACATCTCAACCAGCACAATCTTTTCAACACCTTTCAATCAGGGTTTCGCAATGGTCATAGTACGTGTTCCGCGCTTCTCAAGGTATCTGACGATATCCATGCCGCCATGGATAACACGATGGCCTCCAT
>NW_007530046.1:0-215 GCF_000475195.1 Diaphorina citri
ACTATAACTCTTTCATATTTCACAAGATCCTTGAATATTAACCCAACTCCTTGTAAACTAATTCAAAATGGAATTCCATGGAATCTTTGGATTCTGTGTTCTCCACTTGGAGAGATTTTGTCTTCCCTTCAACGACTTTATAGGAAGTGTGGGTAATATGGAACCCCCTTTTGTTTTTTGGCTATAACTACCAACTTGTTTGGTATGGAAAGCTG
>NW_007530047.1:0-215 GCF_000475195.1 Diaphorina citri
GATAGGGACTTGCCCCTCCCCTCTAGCTCCCTATCCTATATCGAGGCTACCCCCTACTCTCTACCTCCCCTCTCTTCCCCCGGGGTTCAGAAGTTAACAGGGAAAACGTGGCACAGAAGTGACTCTAGAGTCTAGAGTCTAGAGTCTAGACTCATCATGTCAGTCATAATGCATAAGAACATAAGACAAGCATAAAGTGTAACATGCATGTGTTA
>NW_007530048.1:0-215 GCF_000475195.1 Diaphorina citri
CTCAATCAGCCCTAGAGTGATAGCTTTGGGCTGACATTTGGTTTTGCCTACAATTTTTTTACGAATGGATGCCCTTCGAACTCAACCCTCGCTATTGATATAGCATAAAAAAATTTGGACTAGTCTACTCCCTAGCTAAAAAAATAAAATAAATGATAATAATCAATTCCCACTTACAAAGGTCTGAATCATCCCAAGGCGTTGTGTCCTGAGTT
>NW_007530049.1:0-215 GCF_000475195.1 Diaphorina citri
GTATACCTCTCTTTCAAGACTCTGGAACATAATGTACATTTCGACAGTAAATATTGGGTTGTAGGACGTACGGAATCTTATTGAGAAATGGGAATGAAATCTCTGTAAAGGGAATGAAGACGAAAATGAAGACGAAATTTGTCTTATTTGAAAGTTACTTACATTCCAAGTCCCTAGTCCAAGCATCGGACATTTCTGTCCGTTGTTGAAAGTTA
>NW_007530050.1:0-215 GCF_000475195.1 Diaphorina citri
TTTGAATAGTTTTCCATTGGGTCCGACATGGACATCTTCAATTCCTTGCTAAGTTGCTACTGAATTTCATTGAGTGTCGCGGTAAAAGAAAGTGATTTGAAGATCATTTTATTTTATTTGCATTTTACTGTAGTCTCCACTATGGTTTTTGTCCAAGAAAATTTGACAGTATAGTAAGAAGATTCGTGTAAGCTTAGCCCATCTTTTGGGGCTAT
>NW_007530051.1:0-215 GCF_000475195.1 Diaphorina citri
TGAAAATCTGGCAAGCTTTTTATTTTTAATTCAACATTCAACATAGACGGGCAGTGGCTTACTGATGAGCAGCTGACTATTTATATTCGCTCCAACAAGTGCTTTTCATGCTAACATAACGTTTATTTCAGCATTTTATTCGAAACAAAAGAGTAATAAAAAACCACAGAAGGAGGAATAAATGAAATATGATTCCTCTCCTTTATTCGACGAGG
>NW_007530052.1:0-215 GCF_000475195.1 Diaphorina citri
GCGGCGAAACGACTTATCAGAAAATGATAATCTTGAAGCAAAAAGAAAAAAAAAGAGACGAGAGAGAGAGAGAAAAAAGGGAAAACTAGAGAAAAATAAAAGGAGAGCTGAGGAAAAAATTCAAAAGGATTTGCAGCTGCAGAAGGTACTAGACTTGCTCGACTTGTAACGAAATATTCTCCTTGCTAACTTGCATTTGTACATCATTATTATTT
>NW_007530053.1:0-215 GCF_000475195.1 Diaphorina citri
ATTCCTCCTCCTTCTGTTTCTTCTCCTTAATCGTCCTTCTATCTTTTATTTTCATCTCCTTGCTCTCCTCCTCTCCCTTATTTTCTTCCTTCTTTTCTTTCTCCTTTTTCTCTCCTTCTCCCTGTCAACACCGTCACCACAGTTTTACCTCTCAAATTAATATCGTTCCTCCTCTTTCTCCTCCTTATCCTTCATCTCTTTGACTTCCACCTCCT
>NW_007530054.1:0-215 GCF_000475195.1 Diaphorina citri
TCAGTCCTATGCGAGCAGTATAAATAAGCACTATTATTATTATATAGGTAGGTACCTACATAGGTAGGTAGGTAGGTAGGTATCTACGTAGGTAGTGTTTACATAAAGTGGAACTTTGAGCAGGTATGTTTGGTACCTATGTGGAGATCATATATTATTCATATTATTCTTCTCGATCGAAATAAATGTGCCAGCCTACTTAGCTTAGTTGGTAG
>NW_007530055.1:0-215 GCF_000475195.1 Diaphorina citri
AATTGCTTTACTCCATGTGGTGCTGTTGAATTTGATTTAAAAACAACTGCTAGTTTGTCTCTAATTGCAGATAGGTACTTACCTCTATTGAAATAATTGATAAACTATTTATAGGATTGTGATAACTTGGTAGGTTTACGAACATGGTAGCTCTTAATATCTGCCTGAGGTAAACTTGTCTTTATGTAGCTCTGACATAGATAGCTTCAAATACA
>NW_007530056.1:0-215 GCF_000475195.1 Diaphorina citri
ATTATTTTATTAGATAGATACGTTTACCAAGAAGTACTTTTTAACTTCATTTTGTTTCAAAGATTAAAGTAATAAAAATAATAATAATAATAATAAAAAGTCTCCTTGTGAAATATTATTAATTTATTATTTAATATTATACCCTTGTGGCTCGCAGCGGGCCGAACAATTTGACCAGGCGAGCCGCATGCGGCCCGCGGGCCGCCAGTTTGACA
>NW_007530057.1:0-215 GCF_000475195.1 Diaphorina citri
TCACCTGAACTCTTTCCGCGTATGCTGTTAGATTCTTTTTGCGTTCTTTCTATTTGGTTTCTGAACGATCTGTTTTTTTGCGTCTCTTTTTTTTTTCTTTTTAGGCGCTTTAACTATGTGTTACAACATGTCGTTCGCGCCGGTTTGCGTCTCTTGATCCTTCACTTATGGTAAATGTTTCAGGCTGAATAACCTCTGTTAGTCCGTTGCCGTTT
>NW_007530058.1:0-215 GCF_000475195.1 Diaphorina citri
GCGGAGCCCCCTAGAATCGAAAGAGTCAGAACAAACTGTGCAGGTGATAAACAATCAAAATGAAGAGACAGAAAAAAATTGGCTGTTCACCAAAGATATACCTATAGGATGATGTGAGTGATGTGTTTACTGTGTATAGTATAAACTCCACTATATAGGTATGTAAAGAAACAATAATTTTGCTATCTCATACCTACTACATTACTACTTACATA
>NW_007530059.1:0-215 GCF_000475195.1 Diaphorina citri
TCCTGTGTTACTTCCTGATGTTGTTTTAGGGCTATTTCAGATTTTAGTTGTTGGAGCCTTGTATCTGTTATTTTTCTGCTCACCATGATGCTTCTCTTTTGGTCAATTATTCTTTGTTCTGTTAGGTTACTTAGTTCAGGATGTTTTGATATAAAGAGAGCGTGCATTTGTGTTCTATATCCTGTTAGCATAGTTTCGAGTTTTGTTGATTCATA
>NW_007530060.1:0-215 GCF_000475195.1 Diaphorina citri
TTCCCTCTTCTGGAGCTTGTTTTGAACATACTGTCTAGTTTTCCAAAATTTCAGCTAGGTATTGGAAAAGTGCCAATTCTTAAATAGTCAATCCGTCTCGAAATTTTCCACGTGAGTGTACATTTCATACAGGATCTAATTCACTATTTCTGTTCATTTACTATTCCCTATAATGACATCTAATACCTGCCTACTCCAGAAAGAAACAATAGTTC
>NW_007530061.1:0-215 GCF_000475195.1 Diaphorina citri
CAGTTGGCATCGCTCACAAGAGCTGTCCATGCCTCATCTTGGCATAATTTTTTTCTTCACATGCGTAGGCACTGAAAGTGAAAGCATGCTATCTTGTATGTTCTTCATACAGTTACATAATCTGGGTTCTAGGTTCGAGCTTACCTCCTCTCTGTCAATGTTGAATCCTTCTTTCCTGGCATATTTTTTCAGGTGTTTTACAAAGCCAGGATCAC
>NW_007530062.1:0-215 GCF_000475195.1 Diaphorina citri
CACTGTACTTTGTAGTGCTGAATAAAGTGGAGCAAGATTTCAGCACCACTTTGAACACAAACCTTTATACTCTTTATAGTGTTTGTTCAAAAGTGTGTTTGGATCACTGAATATCTTTAATGTCTTTTTCACTGTACACACACGTAGTTCTTGCGGATCCAGAAACTTCTTTCAAAGTTCACAGACAATATAATATCCTCCTCTTTTTATTACTT
>NW_007530063.1:0-215 GCF_000475195.1 Diaphorina citri
CTCTTTCTCTTTATAAGTACTCTTCTCTCCTCTTCTCTTTTTCTTCATCCTCGTTTCTTCTCTCCTCTTTTCTCTTGTTCCGCCCTCGTATATAATTCGTAATACATCAATATTACGTTTCATCGTATTCATTTGCCATCTGGTTCCCGAGCAATAGGTTCCGATCGTATTTCAAGTCAGAGAATTTATATTCCTCCACATCGCATGTTATACCT
>NW_007530064.1:0-215 GCF_000475195.1 Diaphorina citri
ATGTTCGCGGATTTGGCGATTTTGTTCGCGGATTTGGCGATTATGTTCGCGGGTTTCGCGATTATGTTCGCGGATTTGACGATTATGTTCGCGGGTTTCGCGATTATGTTCGCGGATTTGGCGATTATGTTCGCGGGTTTCGGGATTATGTTCGCGGATTTCGCGATTATGTTCGCGGATTTCGCGATTATGTTCGCGGATTTCGCGATTATGTT
>NW_007530065.1:0-215 GCF_000475195.1 Diaphorina citri
TTTTTGCTAATATTATATCTATTATTAGATTATTACTTGCCTACGTGTACTGAATAAAGTGCAATAAACTCTGTACTTCTTGTTATTATTGGACGCTTCATCTGGTATTAAAATCATAAATTTATTGGAGAAATAAGAAATAATTATATCGAAGGACAGTTTAAAGCCGCTTGTAAGATGTACATGTGCTTCGTAAAGATTTACGATCTGTGTGC
>NW_007530066.1:0-215 GCF_000475195.1 Diaphorina citri
TTATCACAACAATCTCTGACAGTGTACTCCTAACTACCTGTTCCTCGATGAAAATTTGATTGGTTTCAAGGAAGTTCAGATTTGGTTTAAAATAGCCATGACCACCAAATTTTGAAGTCGTTTGAATAATTGAATTGGACCTCGGTAACAGCAAATAATCGTCATTGGCAAAAACCATTCTAGTCCGCCTATTATCTGGAGGTACATCGACATGA
>NW_007530067.1:0-215 GCF_000475195.1 Diaphorina citri
ATAACCACCCCACAAAGACCTGACAGAATCCCACCTCAAGTTACATCCTTCCTGGAACTTTCATTGCCGCAGATTAACGTGGCCATTAACTTCTCACCTTATAGACTACTGGATTCTCGCGGCTAATTACCATCAACAGCGAGATGACATTAAATACCTCTAATAGGCCATCCATGACACGGGAATTTTTCTACAATATGGTTTTTTTGCTACGT
>NW_007530068.1:0-215 GCF_000475195.1 Diaphorina citri
TGCTACGAAATGAAAACACTCACTGCAACATCCCTTGACTCCTTGACATTAACATCGCGAGTGAGAACCATCACAACAAATGAGTAAGCACTCATTTCGAATCTCCATGCGACAAAATTTAACGAAAATGAAATCTGTGTGTTTTCGAATATTTTGCGAAGAAAAACAAAATTTCATCGCTAATTAGAAATTTGTATGACGTGTGTGAGAAAATC
>NW_007530069.1:0-215 GCF_000475195.1 Diaphorina citri
ATTGCTTGCACTCCCGTGAAGGTTATAGGCTATTTTCCGGTTCGTTTTTGTTAAGCTACGCCGAGCAAGACCACTAAAACTAAATGGATGAGTGACATGAACGGCCATGCCTTAAGGATTTTCGCTAGTATCGAAATTCGAAATAGAGAAGAAACAAGATTTCCATTCGGATCTCATCACTGCATGTTTGATTAGAACTTGAAACATGGAAACAT
>NW_007530070.1:0-215 GCF_000475195.1 Diaphorina citri
TTAACAATTTTAAGTGATAATAATTTTTATTCATCTAATAAAAATACATTAATTATTTAAAGTCAATATTTAAGGGTAATTGAGTGAAATTTCGAGTGTATGGCCGCCATACACGCCTTATATGGACGCTACGCCACTGGTTTACCTGATTCTGTGAAGACAGACAATGGTCCGCCGTTTAATGCTGCTGATTTCACTTTATTTCTTAGTGAACG
>NW_007530071.1:0-215 GCF_000475195.1 Diaphorina citri
ACCGAGACCTACCCGTGGCCTTCGGAGTGTTTGGCTCAGGGAGTGCCGGCTGGTGAGATTATATTTCATTTAATTTGTCTAATATTTATTTATCAATGTGGACTCTTTTTTGGGTATAGCCCTAAATAGCGGAACTTTGGTCCTGAATTTGAATTTTCCAGTTTCCTGAAGGTACGGTGCAACCGTATAAACTGGGCCCAGGCACATTTTTGATC
>NW_007530072.1:0-215 GCF_000475195.1 Diaphorina citri
TGACCATAGGTTTGAAGTTTGGACTTAATTTACTCATTTCCCCTTCATTTTCATAAGTGGAAGGTCCTCATCGATTCTCATGATAAGTCACCTATTCGCGGTTTGATCGTGGTATTCGCGGTTGGCTCGCGGTATCTGCGATTTATCGCGGTTTGCTCGTGGTATTCGCGGTTGGCTCGCGGTATCTGCGGTTGTTCGCGGTATTCGCGGATTGT
>NW_007530073.1:0-215 GCF_000475195.1 Diaphorina citri
ATAACGGGAAATAGAGTTTTGAGGGTTTTCAGCATAAACTCAAAAGAAAAGAGATCTTTGATACCTAGGAATTCAATACAAGAATACACGCGGCGGTACGATAGAACTTTATTAGCTCTCACTCCACCAATAGATATCTATCTCTTTTCCCCTTTGACATCTATGCCTATCTGAAGGTCGAAAAAACAGATAAGTACCCAAGTCGGTTTCGGATC
>NW_007530074.1:0-215 GCF_000475195.1 Diaphorina citri
GGTATACCATTGACTATCCAGTACAAGACATAGTTCCACCGATGACTATTATGCTTGGAATAGTACTAAACCCTATTATTATACTGCCATTACTAGACCAATATACATATTTACGACAGGCAGAGAGAGAGAGAGAGAGAGAGAGAGAGAATCGGTGACGTTAATTTAAATGAAAATTTACGGCCTTATTCATGTCAAACAAGATAAAAAACTTG
>NW_007530075.1:0-215 GCF_000475195.1 Diaphorina citri
CCTAACTTTTACAATATCTCTAACCGTTTTGTCGCTATAGCTGAAAACCGCCAAAAAACGGTCGAAATCTGTCCAAAGAGGTCAAAATACCGCCAAGCGCAGCAACCATCTCAACCAAACACATTTATCACATTTGGGAACTACATACCAAATTTCAAGTCTCTAGCTTATACCGTTCCCGAGATATTGTTAAATTACACCGAAAACCGCCAAAA
>NW_007530076.1:0-215 GCF_000475195.1 Diaphorina citri
TTTCACTGATTCGTAATTTTTCAAGTTTTGTCTGACATAAAATACGCGTATGACCGTAGAAGCTATGCCGATATGATTTACTTTCTTAATGGAGTATGGACACAGAAAAGGAAACATTTTCATATTTTGTTATTCAGAAATAATTCACATCTGTATACATTGACCAATAAAAATGTAGATCGTCCGATAACAGTCAAGAGTTATAACCGAGAAGA
>NW_007530077.1:0-215 GCF_000475195.1 Diaphorina citri
ATGTGGCGTATGGTACAGGTGGGCCAATAAATGGTACGTTTTTTAGGTGGGCGAATAAATGGTACACTTACCCTAGTCCAGAGCCACTGATGATTGGGCGTGATACCAGTGTGCTTCGACGCGTGAAATCACGTGAGATCACGTGATGATGGCCTCTTACCTTTCTTTTCTTCCTCGCCGTATCCAACAATAATGAGAGCATGGTTCTGAGCTTT
>NW_007530078.1:0-215 GCF_000475195.1 Diaphorina citri
CCCGAGTCGACCGCCCCTGCCCAACATTCCTCACAAGCCGAAGGCAGGCGTGGTGTCCTTAGGGTCTGTGCTGAAACCCGGGCCGGTACAACCTGCCAATGTGTCCCCTGGTGATGCTTATGAAGAACCTATAGGTCAGTTAATTAATTACCTATTATGTACTTACTTTATCATGGACGCACATCGCTAGAAATTCAGAGGAGCTAAACAGAAGA
>NW_007530079.1:0-215 GCF_000475195.1 Diaphorina citri
AGTTTTTCAACTCATAGGAAATCTCATTAAAAATTCGGGAAAATCTCTAGGGTTCCTATTTAAGAAATCCTCTGTTTCGCCTCCTAACAGTGAGTCCAATTTTGCTGAATTTTGGCAAATATGAACTCTATTTAGGACAGGTTGCGGGTTCGATTTCCGCCAGGGGCGAACTTTATCCAAAACAGAGAAGGTTCGTTCTCGGAACGGCTGGCTTT
>NW_007530080.1:0-215 GCF_000475195.1 Diaphorina citri
ATTTAAGAACGGCTGCTGTAGACAATCTCTCGCCAATAATAGGATAAATCGACCCGGGTGATGGCGTCTACCAAGATGAAAACTAATTTCATAGTTGATTTGAACAACCTGACTGACAAAGCCTAGGCCAAGTACAGTTAGGATCCTACACCAAACCACACACACTATTGTCATTTGGAACCAACACTAAACAACACAACATATCCATGTATGTA
>NW_007530081.1:0-215 GCF_000475195.1 Diaphorina citri
AGTGTACCAAATCATGATTAAGGTACATCTTTTGATATTTAACCGCTCTATTTGTAAGAATAGCGGTTATAAGATCTACCCAGGTACTGTACAATACTCTGAAATCAATCGGCATCAAAGTGTAATATCCAACATCAAAAGACACATCATCATGTGAATTTCTCCCGTTTTGTTCTCGTTTCTACTTCTGAGCCTTCTGACAAGTATTCTTATAT
>NW_007530082.1:0-215 GCF_000475195.1 Diaphorina citri
ATTATGATTATGGCGATCATAATGGTGTGTCAAAACAAATCAAGTGTCAGACTTGAGATTAAGTGCATCGACACTGTCAGTGAAGGATTGAAAGTACGACGTCCATAATCCATAATATCCACTTACCTAGACAGTAGGTAAATATTTATTATCCTCGGAACAGATTGTATTTATTGTGTCTACAACAACTGCTAAGGTATTGTGGTCCCCAAAGC
>NW_007530083.1:0-215 GCF_000475195.1 Diaphorina citri
GTATCACCCATTTGAACCATACAGCATCCCTCTGTAAACAGAAATGGGAAATTTATTATTCATCATGGAGGGTTTTTTTCCCTCTCAAACAATTTACATAGAACACAGTCCCAAAATTTTATGAGAAAATTTTCTTGTTATTGGTTTCACCAACCTTCTTTTTAGTCCCTAACAGCCCTGTTAAGCCTATACAAATCAAATGGAAGTCAAACAGG
>NW_007530084.1:0-215 GCF_000475195.1 Diaphorina citri
AATGATCTCGTGATATTTCGACGAACGAAATTTTAAAATTTCTCGAAGAAAGAGGCGACAACCTGCATGATCCAGAATATCTCTGTGATCTTGCGCATAGAAACTTAGAACTGTTGAAATGCTGCAGTTAGGTACGCTTTGGTTCTGAATCAACATTTTCTTCTCTAAAGATGATAAAGTGCAAGAACTGATCGTGCCCAACGGATCTGCACACC
>NW_007530085.1:0-215 GCF_000475195.1 Diaphorina citri
TGTAAAAAGATTTAAAAGAATTAGTACAGAAAAGGAAGTATGGAATAAATAGGTAGGTACCTACTTCTTGTCCATGGTCTTTCGTTTCGGGCACCTCAATGATCGTTGAGCACATGGGTTAATATGTAGAAGACTGGTATATGACTCTCCGGATCGATCTATTGATAAAGCCCAGCGTCTCAGCATGATCAAAGATCACAGAAGAGCATTAGGAA
>NW_007530086.1:0-215 GCF_000475195.1 Diaphorina citri
TGGTTCCAATTATTGGCCCACCTCAGTTTTTGCCATATTTCTTCAATAAAAATTAATAATGGCTCAAATCTAATTATAGGTGAGGTTAGAGGAATAAAATAGCTATTGATTGAGTCCATCACGGATATATTCACTTCAATAGAAAAAAATAGAAAAATATTAAAAGAAATAGAGTAAAAATATGAAATGTGTAAACTAAATTGAAACATTTTTTG
>NW_007530087.1:0-215 GCF_000475195.1 Diaphorina citri
AATTCCGCGCCAAATTTAATTTAAATTTATCAAATTTCTCTAAGCTACTTGAGTTTTTCCCTACTAACATGTTTCCTAATATGTGACTATGTTCTTTTGAAGAATATCTAATGTGCTAAATTAAGATTATGTTCATATATCGCATCAAGACCTTGGTTAGGATCCAAGAAAATTCGGCTTATTTAGAACTAATAACTAGACAGTTGAGTGTTAAT
>NW_007530088.1:0-215 GCF_000475195.1 Diaphorina citri
CTTCTAATGAACTTCTTGAGTCCGAACAGATAATCACCGACCGAAAGTTAAAGTTGTCTACTATGACTAAGGACATTAAGTATTCTAGGCATTTAAGAATTGCTAAGCTTTCTGCTGTAAATATACTTGATAGTGGATTTAGCCTGTAAGTTTGACAAAGGTCACCACTCACATAAGCGAAACCCGTGTTGGTTGCCGTTTTTGTTCCATCAGTG
>NW_007530089.1:0-215 GCF_000475195.1 Diaphorina citri
AAGAGAATATTTTGTTGCTCAAAGCGGTGGGTATGATGAATCACAGTCACGGTTGATAGAAGTACCACTTTTACCTACATGAACTTGGATACTTTTGCTCAACACCTTATGAGGGGATGAGTAATATTATGTTTCCCTATCTTACTAACAACTCACTTATGTATTATCTTCTGCTTGTCTGATTTCAGTCTTGATGAGAGCTTTGGTTTTGAGGA
>NW_007530090.1:0-215 GCF_000475195.1 Diaphorina citri
AAAAATTATTTTTCTTATTCGCCAACATAAAAAAAACGAACTACTTGAAATTAAAGAAGCTTTCACAAATGAGCAGTGGACCAGTGTTAGGTTAGGGTTAGGTTAAACACACAAATGAGCAGTGACCAGTGTTATTGTAGGGTTAGGTTAAACGCACAAATGAGCAGTGATCAGTGTTAGGTTAGGGTTAGGTTAAACGTACAAATGAGCAGTGA
>NW_007530091.1:0-215 GCF_000475195.1 Diaphorina citri
AAATACCATAATAACATCATTGGGTCAGTTTTGGTAAGTTCCGATCATTTCCGAGTGAAAAATTAAATAATAACATCACTGGGTAAGTTTAGGTAAGTTCTGATCTTTTCCGAGTGAAATACATCATGATGATGTATAGGTACCTTATCCATTTGAATATGGCAGCAAGGAGTCATCGACCCAAAATGAAAGAACCAATCAGAATGCGAGAACTC
>NW_007530092.1:0-215 GCF_000475195.1 Diaphorina citri
CTCTTCCAACTGCCTTGTACATAACTACTGTCAATTTGTTTAAGGACAGACAATCCCTATTTGCAAAACTTTCATTTCAAATTTGCAATTCTGCAAAAACTTGTTTTCCTTTTTTTACGAGCAAACCCGACTGGTCCTAGGAAAACTTAGACTTTGAATTTGCAAATCCACAAAACTTGTTTCTCTTTTATCGAGTAAGCAATGGGGAGTCAAGT
>NW_007530093.1:0-215 GCF_000475195.1 Diaphorina citri
CCCAAATTATTCAGTTCTTTACTTGTTTATAAACAAAATTTCTTAACATTAGTGACCCAATTAGTGGGTACTTACATAAAAAAAAAACAATGGAATTAAATCGTTTATCCAATTGAGTAGGTAGGCATTTCACAAGACATTTCATACATTCTGTCCCAATTTCAGATTCCAATAAAACAAAAATACCAATGAATCCTACCAAGGTCGAAGGGCCT
>NW_007530094.1:0-215 GCF_000475195.1 Diaphorina citri
AAATGTGAAATTCGGTAAAATGTACTGGCTTATTGGTAGGTATTCTAAACTACCAGTCGAGAATAAGCTTCTGCTTTATAACCAGGTGCTAAAACCAGTATGGACTTATGGCATCCAACTATGGGGCTGTACCAGTTCCTCAAATAGACTAATGATTGAGCGATTCCAGAATAAGGTACTGAGGTGCATAGTGGATGCACCTTGGTACATAAGGA
>NW_007530095.1:0-215 GCF_000475195.1 Diaphorina citri
ACATTTCCCAACACTCGTCTTCCATAAGCCTGTGACGTCATCACACACACATCTACAGTTCCTACACACAGATTGGAGCAAATCTCTTGATAGCTGGTTGGTCAGCCTTGATGAATGTGAGAATTAGGATAGGGGGGAAATTACAAAAGCTCTCCGCTTTCGAAACAAAAGAGCCCTGCCAAGTTGGAAAAACAAAATGGGCGTCCCAATTAATG
>NW_007530096.1:0-215 GCF_000475195.1 Diaphorina citri
CCCACAGGACAACCGGCCCTAGAAAGTACATAGGTTAACGGGGGAACACTTAGGGTATAGCCCTAGGGGGGACTTAGAGGAGGGAGGGGCGAGTCAGAAACCCTAAAAAGTCTAAAATCTATGTTAAAGGGCCCCGGCCCACAGGACAACCGGCCCTAGAAAGTACATAGGTTAACGGGGGAACACTTAGGGTATAGCCCTAGGGGGGACTTAGA
>NW_007530097.1:0-215 GCF_000475195.1 Diaphorina citri
CTAGACTGCTAGAGGCATAGGCAATCTCTTCACAGTTCATATCATACTCATTCATTCATACACAATCCTGATCCTGTGCTTGTGCTTATAATTATAAATCACGGAGATGTAAAACACTTAACCTTGGCTGTGAGGATTACGTCATGAAATCTCAATTACTCTCATTTCCTGACTCCATCCTCTCTACCTGTGCTGTGTGTTATACTATTAGCTGA
>NW_007530098.1:0-215 GCF_000475195.1 Diaphorina citri
GAAATGAGACAAACGCGGAGGGCAATAAGGCACCTGATAAAGAGTTATAATAAAATGAACTCTTAAGTGAAAGGTAACAATTAGGGCAGGTTCATAAGGATTTTCTACCACCTAACCCTTTGAGTTCTATTATTGTGTTGTCAAATTCTCAAACAAATGAATATGAAATTTCATGCCTTGGCTGGGATTGAGCCCATACCTTCATGTTTACCAGG
>NW_007530099.1:0-215 GCF_000475195.1 Diaphorina citri
CGAGGAGCATGAGACGAGACTTGGACCAGTTCCGCGGCATAGAGGCGAGAACCTAGAATGAGACGGGACAATGCGAGGTGCATGAGACGAGACTTGGACCAGTTCCGCGGCATAGAGGCGAGAACCTAGAATGAGACAGACAATGCGAGGAGCATGAGACGAGACTTGGACCAGTTCCGCGGCATAGAGGCGAGAACCTAGAATGAGACGGGACA
>NW_007530100.1:0-215 GCF_000475195.1 Diaphorina citri
GTCTTATCGTCCTAAAAGAGAAGAGAGAAGGAGGACAGGATAGGAGAAAGCCAGCCGTTCCGAGAACGAACTTTATCTTTAAGAACTTTAAGACAATAAGAATGAAAGTAAAAAGAAAATACACAAAATCACTATCTTGAAAATAACAATGAAATACCTATGAAAAATGAATTAAATCAAGAATACATTACATAATAAGAAGTTATGGTCCCTAA
>NW_007530101.1:0-215 GCF_000475195.1 Diaphorina citri
TTTTAAATAAAATAAATTATGAAAAGCTTTTCTTGATAAACTTTAAAAAATAAATAAATGTATGAAAATATTTTAGTTGACGTTGGATTCTTTGGTTTTCTCAGAGGAGATAGATTTCTTGGTAGAATTTTCCAGTGGCTCCAGTGGATAATTGTGTTCTCACGGGATTCGAACCTTGAATCACAAGTCAGATGAACTTCAAGCGGTAAATTTTG
>NW_007530102.1:0-215 GCF_000475195.1 Diaphorina citri
GCGTTTTATCCAATCTATTTCCTTTCAAATTACAATTTTCTTTCTTTTTTAAAACGTTTTATTTAAAGAGGAGGTTAACAATCAGAGTCCTACTCCACACAGAATCGTTTTGTTCCCAAATCGAAGAAAAACTGATGAGAAAAAAACATAAAAGGAAACCTCTAAATTCAGTGATTTCTCTCACTGAATTTGAATGGAAACTAAATGGAATAAAG
>NW_007530103.1:0-215 GCF_000475195.1 Diaphorina citri
CCCCCCCCAAAAAATACCACTTCGTGGCATAAAAAAGGCCCCGCCAAGTCGTTCCTCCCAAAATAAATCAAGTGCCCAAAAAAAAAAAATAAACAAAACTCCATCCCACCCCAAAAAAGATCAGTCATCAATTTTGAACCCCGCCTTTTATTCACTTCATAATTTGTGTGCTCCTCCTTCACGTAGTACCTACCTTTCTTTCCCCTCATTGCACT
>NW_007530104.1:0-215 GCF_000475195.1 Diaphorina citri
TCACACTATAATAAATATTAATAATAAATAAAGAGCCTAATTAAGAGGGAAAAAACCGGCGTGAACTACATTATTAAAGTGTTAAAGCGCCTGAACTACATTATTAAAGTGTTAAAGCGCCTGATTTGGAGAAAAAGTAAAAATGTCTTGAACGTGCTTTGATTGTCTTGAGTGTACTTTGACTAAAGTGTGACCTGTACCAGGCTAAGAATTCG
>NW_007530105.1:0-215 GCF_000475195.1 Diaphorina citri
CTGTTTGTATGTTATTAGTTCTATGGTGCTGTGTTATCTGTAATTGCTAATCTTCTACCTCTTTAGTATCTCCCTCTTTTCCGTTTTCATCTTTGTTGGTCTGAGTGTTGTCTGGCTTTTTGTTTTCTTCTTGTGTCTTCTTCTCCTTGACGTTTTGATTCTTCTCTTGCGTATTTCCTCCTCTTGACTCTTCACTACTTTCCAACTTGTCCACG
>NW_007530106.1:0-215 GCF_000475195.1 Diaphorina citri
ACAGGGAGGATACCAGCCTGAAATTTCCCTAAAGAAATATCGAAGGTTGGGTGCGAAGAACATCCACTCGTAAAAAAATTTGTATACAAAAGTTTCAAAACCAAATGTCAGTCCAAAGCAATCACCCTAGTTAGGGGTGATTGAGAGGCTGACGAAAAACGCCGACCCCGTCTGAACACGGGAAAAGGCGAAGAAGAAGAAGAAGAAGAAGAAGA
>NW_007530107.1:0-215 GCF_000475195.1 Diaphorina citri
ATACTGACCTGTTAATAAATCCTCCTTGTTTCTATACATTTTTCCTATACCTAATTCAGTGTTCTCATTTCGCTACAAACGTACCGCCCGTCAGAAAGATCGACTTTTCTTTCTTATCTCTATTATCTTGGATTTCCTTAAGGAAATCCAAGATAATAGAGAAACCTCAAATATTCCAGAATCTCCTCGGAGATATTCCCAACGTAGAGGTACTT
>NW_007530108.1:0-215 GCF_000475195.1 Diaphorina citri
TCTAGGAAATTGAAGAAGCAGAGATAAAATAAAAACAAAATGAAACAGAAACAAAAGTTTAGTCGGTGAGTGATATTTAGAAACAACACTTGATACACCCCTAGGGAGGGTAACTACCACATTAGGTGTGACTAACATTCTATATGTAGACACCCATCATGAAACCATTCACCCTATCCAGCTAATTTATAAACAAAATACACTTATATAACCTT